>NW_012135858.1:4186628-4220174 GCF_000956105.1 Propithecus coquereli
ACCTCTTATACTTTCCTGGATTAAACTTAAGCCCATTATCCAAAGTGAGGCACCACAAGAGTGGAAAAATGGGCTCCACTTGTACTCGCCATCAAATTGGTACTAACAGATCAACACTAGGGTGATCACATGGCAGAAATACTCTCCAGGGATTAGGAGGATGGGGGGGTAAATCCACAACTAAAGGACACGGGGAGCACTGTAGGGGGGAAGGACATACCTTTAACCTGCACTTGGATGAGGCAAAGACATAAAGTGTAACCATAATGTTTGTACCCTCACAATACCCTGAAATAAAAAAAAAGAAAGTGACGACAACCCAGAGAAGTGAAAAAAATTCAAATCACATGTGTCATAGGGACTTATATTTAGAGCCTATAAAGAACTCTTACAACTCAACAATAAAAAGACAATCTAATTAAAAATGGTCAAAGGATTTAAATAGCCATTTTCTTAAAGAAGATATAAAAATAGCCAATAGGCACATAAAAACACACGTCATCCTTATTCATTAGGGAAATGCAAATCAAGACCACAATGAAATTAAACTTCACACTCACTGGGATGGCTACAATCAAAAAAAATTGACAATAACAAGAGTTGACAAGGGCATACAGAAATTGGAACCTTCATACATTGCTGGTGGGAAAGTAAAATGGTGCAGCTGCTGTTGAAAAGAGTTTGCACTTCCTCAAAAAGTTAAACATAGAGTTACCATGTGCTCTGGCAATTCCACTTCTAGGTATATACCCCAGGAGAACTGAAAACATATACGGTATATATGCACAATGGAAATACTATTCAGCCTTAAGAAGGAGATGCTATCATTTGAGACAATGTGGATGAACCTGGAGGATGTTATACTAAGTGAAATAAGTCAGGCTCTGAAAGACAAATACCACATGATCTCGCTTATATATAGAATCTAAAACACTGGAACTCATAGAAGTAGAGTAGAACAATGGTTACCAGAAGCTGGGGGAAGTGAGGGGAGAAAGAATGGGGAGTTGGTCAAAGGGGACAAAGTTTCAGATAGACAGGAGGAATAAGTTTAGAGATCCATTGCACAGCAAGGTATCAGGAAAGATCTCTTCAAGAAGATGAAGGTGATAAAATACCTATCATGTTCAAAAGTTTTGAGAAGATATTTCCACAATTGAGGAAGAGTTTGGACTGAAAGAGTAATAAGATTATAGAAAACTAAAAGAACAAAACAATAAAACTAGACATTTATTAATAACTTCAAGGAGAGCAAAACACTGTTCAAGGAAAAAAAATGATCATGGTATACTACCTAGGCCATCCATGAGTAATTACTGGCCTAATCAAATCATCATATAGCTATCTTGGGAGATGAGTGGGACTAGAAGTGGTTGATGTGTGATAGAGGAAAGAAGTTGAAAAGGGTTAGATCCTCATCCTCCAGGATGGTAAGTCAAAACACAATGCTAAAAATATTTTCCACTTAAGCATCTCTCTTCATTGACTTTGCTCATGCTCACACTTCCTCTATATTTTGATGTGTTGAGCATATAAGAGGTGCTAAACAAAACATTTTATGGAAATCAATTAGTTATCTGTTTATTTGAAGATGGATTATATATTGACAGTCAGGAAATATAAAAACATTTTACCTTAATTTATGTAAAAGTTTCTTTAGAAGTAGTTGTGGAATGAAAAAAAAAATATTTTGAAAGTATATATTAAAATTTTGAACTACATTTTACAATTCAGCTTATGGTATTCTCTTCACTGAAGAACTATTCTTTAATAAAATATATAGTATAAGAAAACATAACCTTTGAATATAATCAAAAAGAACAAATCATTTATGTAAGATATGCAGAGTTGTCCCATAAATCCACAGGAATTGGCCATCTGGTTTGTCTCCATTACATATCCATTGTTTCAAATTACATCATCTGAGTATGTATTCTGGTAGGGCAGTCAGGCAAAGTCAATAAAGGGAAAAAAGTCAGTACTAAAGCCATTGAAAATCTCACTGTTCTTTTCACTTATGAGCATTTGTTTTTATTAGACATACTAAAATGTCTTCACCTTTACCTATGTGCAAGCCTAGAATCCAACACTAAATTATCAAGGTCATTTCTAAGCCTACACAATGGAATTAAGTGTAATGACTATCTGAGTCATTTCTGTTTCTACATCCTCAAAGCCTTTTGAAATTCTTAGCAGTTATCTTTCACTGCCCCGTAGCTTTTAATTTTTTTCCCTAGCAAATGAAGTCTTCAGAAATTTGAGAAAAAGTAAAAGCCTAATCAAAGGAAGATTGATTACTTTCGTGACATTCTGTAAATCTTGACATTCTATAAAAGGAAGGATAGCATATTAAGAAGCTAAATAGCTTTCTTTATTCATTCATTTTTAACATAAACCTGTAATTGGATCATTTGGTTTTAACAGCTCCTTTGATTTAGAGAAGCAGATTCATTATAATTGGTATTTATAAATTCATGTCAAAGAGAAATTTATTAAGAATTGTGGTTAAATTTGCAATTGGCCAATATAAGAAAGTGTTTCTATTAATCCTGAGATATTTTTTCTGCAGAGCAGTTTTTAAATTATTTAACACTAAGATATTGTAACTGGAGATTTGAACCATTTTTTAAAGATAGTTAAAACTGCCACAAAACAGAAAAATCTTCCCAATATATTATTCCATACAACAATGAAAAATCACAGCAAACTCAGAAAAAGCCATGAATTTACATATTATTGCCTGGAAAAAAACTCTAAGTGCACAATAATAGAGAGTAATTTTATTTGAAAACTCAAAACACCTTAAAAGACCAATAAAAAGAAAATGTTAAAATTGCAATCCTTTATAGAGATTGAAATATGTACATATATTCATGTGTGTACATTTATATCATCTCTGAATGGTATTACTATGTTCATAAAAATGCTGTACTCTTTTTAAGGGAGACTTAGATACAAATTTTGCACTAAATCCTTGGGGATTTATGCCAAAGCTAAAGCAATATACCAAAGCAAAATTCTAGAAGCAGCTGTTCAAAAAACAAAAATGGATTGAAAGGCAATAATGTGTTTATCTATTAGGAAGTTAAACATATACTCTTTTATAATAATTTGAAGTCAGAAGATTTAAGTTGCCTCTCATTTACCTATACCACTACACAACCTATTAAGGCGGTTGGCTTATAAATTCTACTTTGGCCCTTCCTGCCAATTGTCTGCCAGAGAGAAATGTAATGACCTCTTTGAACTTCAACTACTGCATCTGAAATAATGAAAGCAACACCTTCTAAAATTCTAAGACTTTTCAGAGACTTTAGAAGAAAAAGATTCTGTATTTTATGATATTGTTTCAACATAGTTGATGCACAGTTCAAATAGCTTTCTAATTCAGCAGATATTTGTGATTCTTTTCTTTATCATTACCTGGGAATTACTAGAATGTGTGTATATTCACTGATCTTACCATTAATTTACTGGCTATTCTCTTTTATCATAAACTCTGGAGTATTCAACTGGTCTTTAGAATCAGATGTCAGAAAGTAAGAATTCAGCACCCTCAGTATCTCCATGAACCCTTCTGCTTCAAGCGAAAATAGAGTTAAAAGAGATGGATTTAGCATTATCACCCCACTCCATGTTATAAACAACCAAAAAAATCGGATAAAACATAGGAAACAGTGGTTTACAGACAGTAAAGAAGAGACATTACAAGACTGTGATCCCTGAGAGAAAGAAAACAGAGAATGAAATCTTAACATGCACAAGCTTACGTCCTGGAGGCAGTTTCCAGGCAACAACACAGAGTCAGGCAGTCTCTCTGAGTTGACGAAGCAGAGATCAGAATTCAGGGAAACCAAGAAAGTTAGAACGTGTGGGGCCTAGTATCACAGAGGAAGGAGCTGCACAAAGAATGTACTCCAGAAATTCTGTATTGGGGTCTTCATGAGACTTCGCCTGAGTACTGATCTGTGTGTGCCTGAGACGATAGAACAACAAGAAAGAAGTAGTCAGAAAAATCCCTGGAGCTCATAGAGGGCTATGAATAGTTCATGTTCCCACCAGCCAGAATGAAACAGAAACCAAAACAAATGAACAAACAAATACATAGCATATCAAGGAGAAACCTCAAAAGGGTATTGCATTCCAAGGTACTACATAATCAAATTGCTGAAGACTTGTGATAAAAAGAAAATCTTAAAATCAGCCATGAAAGCTTCATATTTTGGGGAAGTGAAAAAAAATCAGCCATGAAAATGTGACACATTACACCCAGAGCAATAAAGAGAAGAAAGACGGCAGACTCCTCATCATAAACTATGCAAGCCAAATGTATTGCAAGGAAAAAAAACAACCTACCTATGATTCCTTACTAAGAGAAAATATTTTTCAAAATTGAAGAAGAACAAAATGAAGAGAATTCATCCCCAACAGAATTTACACTCCAACAATGTTAAAGGAAGTTCCTTAGACCTAACATAACACCAGATGGAAAGTTAAACCTTCACAAAGGATTGAAAAAAGTCAGAAATGGTGAATACATAGGGGAATGTAAAAAACAATTTTCTCATTTTTAAAATATCATCAAAATATAACTGAGTGTTTAAAGCAAAAATGAGAGCAGTGTAGTGTGGGATTTATAGCAAATGTTTAAGTAAAATACATGACAGCAGTAGCACAAAGGATAAAGGGATGGAAGCATACTGTTGCAAGGTTCTTATACTACATGGAAAGAGGTATAATATTATTTTAAGGTAGACTGTGATAAGTTAAAGGTGTATATTATTAACCCAAGAGAAGCTGATAAAAAACAAAACAAGGAGGTATAATCCAACAATGTAAACAAAATGCCATTATAAAAAATAGTCAATTAATTCCAAGAAATAAAAGGGGAAAGGAAAAAAGAACAAAGAACAGATGAGACAAATAGAAAACAAACAGCAAGTTGATAGATTTAAATCCAACCATATGAATAATGACATTAACTATAAATAGTTTAAGATATCAATTAAAAGTTAGAGATTGACATATTAGACTATAAATAAATGACTACAAGAAATAAAAAATGGGAAAATATATATCATGTTAACACTTATCAAAAAAATTTGAATGGTATTATTAGTATCAGACAAAGTATACTTCAGAACAAAGAATATTATCATGAATAAAGAGTGACAATTCAGTGATAAAGAGGTCAATTTATCAAGGAGACATAACTATCCTGTGTATGTACCTAATATAGACCCAATTTTGTCCCCCACAAAATTCCTATGTTGAAATTCTAACCCCCATGTGACTGTATTGGAGACAGGGCCTTTAAGGAGGTGATTAAGGTTCAATGAGGTCATGAGAGTTTGAGTCCTGATTCAATAGAACTAGTGTCCTTATAAAAAGGAAGAGATGCCAGAGATCTTTCTTTCTGTGCCATGTGAAAACACAGTGAAAAGGCAACCATCTTCAAGCTAGGAAGAGAGCCCTCACCAGAAACTGACCATTATTGGCTTCATGATTTTAAATATTATTAAGAATTGTGGTTCTTTAAATATAATAAAAAAATCACATTGGCATCATGATCTTGGACTTCTCAGCCTCCAGACCTGTGAGAAAACTCTTTTGTGTTATTTAAGCCACTCTGTCTGTGGTATTTTTTTATGGAAGCCCAAGCAGACTAATAAAATAGCTACTAAAAGAACTTCAAAATACAAGATGTAAAACTGAAAGAACTGAAGGGAGACACAGACAAATCTTCAGTTACACTTGGAGACTGCCACCTCTCTCTCAGTAATTAACAAGAGAGTCAGAAGTTCTGAAGGATATAGAAGACTTGAACAATTCTATCAACTAACTTGACTTAAATGACATTTATAAAATATTATGCCCAACGACAGCAGAATACACAAACTTTTCAAGAACACATTAAACATTGACCATATTCAGTACCACAAAATAAATCTCAATAAATTTAGAAGAACTGAAATCATATAAAGTGTGTTCTTTGTCTATAAAAGAGTTAAATTATAAGTCAACAGCAAAATAACCGGAAAATGCCCAAATATTTGAAAATTAAAGAACATACTTCTAAATAACTCATGAATAAAGGAGAAATGACAAGGAAAAACAGAAAATATTTGAACTGAATAAAAATGAAAACACAACATACCAAAATGTATGAGACACAGCTAAAGCAAAGTGTAGAGGTGAAAATATAGCAAATGCTTATATTAGAAAAGAAGAAAGGTTTCAAATCAGTTAGCTAAGTTTTTACCTTAAAAACTACAAAAAATTGGAAAATTAAACCCAAAGCAAGTAGGAAGGAGAAAATAATGAGCAGAAATCAATGGTGATGAAAACAGAAATATAGCAGAAATACAATAAAACCAAAAACTAATACTAAGAGAAAAATCAATGAAATTGATAAATCTGTAGTCAGACTGATCAGGAAAAAAAGAGAAGACACATATTACCAATACTGGGAATGAAAAGGGAACATCATTACTATTCTACAGATATTGAAAGGAAGATTCCTGGCCCTGAAGAGTTTAGAATCTAGTTGGTAAGCTGGGTGTGGTGGCTCAGGCCTGTAATCCTAGCACTCCGGGAGGCCAAGGCAGGAGTATCACTTGAGGTCAGGAGTTTGAGACCAGCCTGAGCAAGAGCAAGACCCTGTCTCTATTAAAAAGAGAAAAAAAAAAAATAGCCAGTCAACTAAAAACAGAATCTAGTTGGTAAGACAGGCTCTGCTAACAAGGAACAATGAACAATGTCATAATCATATCAATAATAATAATAAATAATACCTATTGTAATGATGACTGAATTAAGGGATACACAGATAACTGGTAAAGCATTATTTATTCTCAATCACTGCATTAATTATTCTCATTGCTTCAGTAGTCACTAAGCCAATTCCTCTTCTGCTGAAAAGGAAACCCAGGTGGTTTGGTATTTGATTAAAATGATTGGGCACCCAATTGTTTTGTTCATGAGGGTGTTTACAGAAGAGATTGACACTTCACTTGAGTCAGTGGACTGACTGGAGAAGATCCATCCTCAACGTGGATCCCATTGGCTGGGGGCCCACATTGAACAAAAAGGCAGAGAAGGGAAAATTCTTGCTCTATCTTCTGGAGCTGGGACGTCCTTCTCCTCCAGTCAGAATGCCTCATTCTTGGCTTTTGAATTCTAGGACATCCACCATGAACCTGGGCTCTTGGGTCTTTGGCCTTGCACTGAGAGCTATGCCATTGGCTTCCTTAGTTCTAAGGCCTTCAGACTTGGCACTGAGCCATGCTACCAGCTTCCCTGGTTCTCCAGCCTGCAGATGGCCTGTCATGGGACTTCTCAGCCTCCATAATCAAGTGAGATAATTCTAATAAATCCCTTGTCATATATCTCTCTACATATATCCTATTGGTCTGTCTCTCTGGAGAACCATGACTAAAACACCTATTGATCACTTATTATATGCCAGGAAAAGTTCTAAGTAATTTATATATATTAAGTCATTTAATCAGCATAATTCCAATTAGATAGGTACTATTATTAACCTCATTCTATAGGTATGACCCTAAGGCACTTGCCCAATGTAGACATGATAAGATGCTTTATTAATTCAGAATCAGGAGGAGAAATCAGAATTGTATAAGCCTGGGGAAGTTGTCATGGAGGAGATAAAGCTTGAGCTAGCTCTTGCAAGTTCTATGCTGATGACTACCAGGTTTTTCACACTAGATGTCACAATCTAACATTATCAAAGATCAGCCAGGTGCTATAGTCCCAGCTACTTGGGAGGCTGAGATGGGAGGATCATTAGTTCAAGCTCGGCCTGGGCAAAATAGCAAGATGCCGCCCTCGATCTCCAAAAGAAATAAAATAAAATAAAATAAATAATGCTATCAAAGATCTAGTACTAAAGCAGAGTAGTGTAAATCAATTCCTCAGCCGTCTTGACATTTATTGAACACCTACTATGTTCTAGGCTCTGACTGAGATCACAGAGATGGACAAAAGATGGCTATCCATTGACTATATATATATATATATATATATATACGCACACAAGAATCACTGTCTTGCTAGATGTCATTGCGGTACAGCCCCTACCCTTAAAAAGCTCATAATTTATTTGATTATGTGTGTGTGTGTATATATGCGCATGTGTGTAAACTAATTAAAAAGCAGCTGCAATTAAGTTACAATCTTGAGCTAAACTGGTTAATATTATATGCGTTCAGGAAAGCAGATTAGTGTGAATTATCCAGAGATGGCTTCATGGAGGAGACAGCTTAGAGCCGAATACTGAAAAAGCAGCCACATTTATATAAGTAAAGGAGGGAGGAAGGATATACCAGCTGGTGATAACAAGATGAGAAAGACTCAGGTGGGAATAAGTATAGTCAGTATGGCTAAGGCTGAGTAATGTTAGAAGCTGAAAATAAAGTCAAACATGTAAAGAGGGCAAGAGGGATACAAATTGAGCATGAAAATTAACTTTAATCCCAAATCATTGTTAAATTGTTGAGAATACAGGATTGATAACTTTCATCCCCAAATTCAGACTAAATCATTCTTTATTTATGCAGGAGAAAAGGCAGAAATATGACAGGGAATGCAGAGAATGCCCAAAACAATAGGAAAAAGGGTTTAAAAGATCATTTCATATGCATGCAATTTCCTTGGAGCTCAGGAGTATCAATAAAAATTAAAACAGAGAAGAACTTTACCTGATCCAAGATCTTATTTTTTAAAGCCAAAAGCTTTGGTAAGCGATTCATAGTCATGCATCACTGAGTCCACTAAACATCATCAAACCACACATAGAAAATAGGAACTTTATACCAAAGAGCAGCATAAGCATTGATACTTCCATGGGCTGGTGAATTGGCCTGCTCCGCTCAATCGACAGGGCACCTGGCCTTCCATGCGTCCTGTGGGTATTCCCACTGCAATTTGTCAGCATATTAGCAAATGTTCTTGGTGACAGGAGCTCACAGCCTGGAAACATATCCTCACCCTCACGCTCGGTGCAACATCCCTCTGCCCTCCTGGCTGCCTCTAATGGCCCCAAGTGCCAGGTAAACACCTTCATCATCTCTGTTTCTAAATTTGGATATAGGTATCAAGTTTGGATGCCTGATGAGACTAATTAACTACTTCCCTGATGTGTGAAGTAATCAAAACCGGAATGGAAGAAAAGAAAAAGAAAACAAGAAAGAAATCCCCAGAGGTGAACCTGACACGGTTCCTGTCCGTATCGAAGATTCATAAGATCACAGCTGAAAGAACATTCTACCATAAATTGAAGGGCTCTGTGTTAACAGCAGGAAACAAAAATCTCATCTCACAAGTCTTCCCCCACTAATGCAACACACCCACCTCAAGTCCTAAAACCGTTACGTTGCCATATATTGACACCTAGTGTCCAGAGTCAGATGAGCCCAGGGGCAACATTTTTCTTCAATCACCTACCAAGGGCTTCCTGTTAGATTTGGCTGTCCTCTACACTGGGCTTCCTAGAGGGTCTCCTCATTCTGCTTCAGGACATCCCTGTGAAAGTACAATCAGGGATTTATTTTATTACAGTTGAACTCCCATGTTGTGGACTCCGAAACTGCAAACTGTTTCCCAGGGTGACTCTTTCTACTCAGCGTACATCAAACTCCCACCTTTTTCCTTCTCCCCACTCTCCTCCACTATCTATATATTTTAATACCATTATTTGCTGAACAAAATATAATTGGAAAGAGTAGGCTATACCAGAAATCATTCCAGAATCATTCATAACAGCAACATTTGAGTGGCTTCACAATTGTTTCATTTTGGAGATTCACCTTTTCCTCCTTCTAGTCTCACAACCACACAATGGGACGGAGAAAGCAATGTTAATGAGCAATCAAAAATCGACAGACTATAACAAAAATCAAAAATAACCCCAAGAAGGAAGTACTTAAGAGGCCCTATTTTCTTCCAAGCAATCTTTAGAGATAAGCCCAAGCCATTTCTAGACAGGAAGTGTGAATATTTTTGAAGATGTGAGCTTTCAGATAGCAATAATTTCTCTCAAAGCATTTTTAGATCTATAGTACTGTCTTTGAGATTTTTCCCATACCAGGCAAAACAGAAGATGTAAGCAATTAGATGAGGTTAGTGTGTAGATGAATCGTGAGCATGGACAGTGTTCCCAGTTGGTCCTGGAGTTCTATTTGCCAGTTCACCATATAATAGTTGGGGCATTTTCATACTAAAAAATTATTCACTGTTTACATAAAACTCAAATTTAACTGGATGTCCTGTATATTATCAGACAAGCCTACGTGGGGTGAAACAAAAGACCTAGCTGGGAAAAATAACTAGGCTCCTAGCAGAACCTGAGTCGTTTTTATCAATAATGGTGTGATGGTGGGATTCCAAAGATCAAATATCAAAGCAAAGGCCAAACATTGTAAGCATTCAACAATACTTTGCATTTATTTAATGCTTTATAATTGATAACACATTTGATATTTATCATATTATCCAGATTCTCCCCATGACAACCCTAATGTGAGCATTTTTATGCCATTTCAAGGCTCAGGGATGTTAAGAAATTGCCATCGTGATCCACTCAGAGCTGTATGGAAAAGCCAGAACTTGAATACAAGTTTCCCAGTATGGCGCAGTGTCTACAAATAAGAAAAAGTTCATGTGAACACTACACAAGACTTTTAATCCCTGAGCTTCAGATGAAAATTAAACGTCTGGCAAACCCAATATAAAGCTAATGTTATGATGCAAGGCCAGGAAAATGAAAAGATATTCTCAGAAAGAGTCACTGCGCTGCCTTACATACTTTCTGACTGTAGGGTCCAGTTAGCTTTTTAAACTATAAAACCATTCATTTTATCTCCCCAATACAGTGAGATATTATTCTTCTAACCTAGGCTTATTCACACATACACAAAATCTCTAAATCTCCAACCACCACTCTCTGTAAACTATTTATATGCTCTGGAGATTTTTAATAAAATCACAGAATAATCCAAGTCTGTTTAACTTAGAGCTCATTTTCCCTAGATCTTTACATTTCAAATTTAGAAAATGTTCTTGTAATCATCTTTTTCTACCAGGGTCGTTTTTAAATTGTAGAGTAGTGACAGCTGGTGTTCAGAGTGTATATTGCACTTCTCTCCTTAGCAGTTTTTATTTTGTACCTGTGGTCCTCAAATACAAGTGTTCATAAAAATTCCCTGAGGAGCTTGTTAAAATGCAGATTTCTGAGTCCCCACTCTCAGATTCTGATTCTATACATTTGGGGCGATGTACATTTTGCAAGCCCCACTGCTACTGCCCCTTCCTCCACTTCCCTGTCATTCTCATTCAAGAGTCTATACCAGGGCTTTTCAAACTTTATTGAGCATATGAGTCACTACAAATCTTTTGAAAATACAGATTCTGGGACAGTAGTTTGGGGATGGGGCCAGAGATCCTGCATTTCTAACAAACTCCCAGGTAGCTTTATACCCTCATTTTAAATCTAAGCATTTGTATTTTCTTATGAACCTAGATCACCACAGACTGAATGCTCTGAGTTTACAAAATGTAACTTATAGATGCTTCTTGCTCAGTACTTAGATTTTGCTTAAGTCTTCTCCTTACCTCTGTTCTTGACTGGGTCCACCTGCTTGAAGTACTAAAGGGTAGCCACAGTCACCTAAAGAAGTAGCTAGGTACAAAGCAGGACAACATCCTGATGGAAGGCTACCAAAACTACACCTGCTCTTCTCTAAATCAAATCACTCCTGATACCAAAGAGACAGAAAGGCCCAGGACAGTATCACCTGCTATGGGTGCTGTGCGCGCATATGGGAACCAATGCTCCTTACGGCATTGTCACTTCCCTAAGAGAATGTAGTTCACAGGAGTTTAATGGTGACGATAATGATAATATTGATGATGTTGATGAAGATAGTAGCTAACATTTGCTGGACACTTGCTAAGTGCTATGCACTGTGCTGAATTCTTTATATGGGTTATCTCATATAATCCTCTAAGTATCCAAGAGGTAGATAATATTATTGTTCCCATAATAAAATTCCTCACCATCATTCAATAATGAGGAGAGAGACACAGAGAAGAGCAGATAGATAATAGACAATATCTAATATCACAGTTAAAGCCCACTGACAGATTGTATGAGTTACATTCAAACTAAAAAGCTAAATATTAAATCAAGGGCTCTTCTTCCATTGTGTCCCAGAGGCATATAACACTCATTCTCCATAACATTTCTCTACACCATTTATTTATTGCCACCTCACAATAGATGGCTAGAATATACAAGGAGTTTCCAGGACAGCCTTGGCTTTTCTAGAAATGACCAGAACACCTGCCTGTCTTAATGTATCAAATACTAAAAAGCTATCACAGCATCCAGGCAGGCAAATTTAAATGATATATTCTGAACAGTTGAGTTCTGTGACCATGTCTAAGAACAAAATTGTTCACATACTTTTCTTTTACTCAGACCCTTTTTTCTTATTACCTACCCTTTTTTTTTTTTTTTGAGATAGAGTCTTGCTCTGTTGCCTGGGCTAGAGTGCCGTGGCATCAGCCTAGCTCACAGCAACCTCAAACGCCTGGGCTCAAGCGATCCTCCTGCCTCAGCCTCCCGAGTAGCTGGTACTATAGGCATGCACCACCATGCCCGTCTAATTACATATATATATATATTTTTTTTTTTTTTAGTTGTCCAGATCATTTCTTTCTATTTTTCAGTAGAGACGGGGTCTCGCACTTGCTCAGTGCTGGTCTCGAACTCCTGACCTTGAGCAATCCACCCGCCTCGGCCTCCCAGAGTGCTAGGATTACAGGCGTGAGCCACCACGCCTGGCCTACCTACTCTTTTTATACACGCTATTTGCTTACAACCAGGTAGTAGATCTATACAACCTTTTCTTAAAATAACACAGAATATTGTCTCCCAACTTCTAATGTGCTTTAGATATGCTTAGTTGACAAGAAAATATTCCCTCTTGTCTCTTTTGGTTTTGTAATACAATTGTCTTTATAGAAAGAACGGGCTATAATCCAATAGTCTTTCCAGGTTGAGCACTTAGTGAAGACTATATATGCCTTAGTTTGCTTAAGTATACTTCCTTTGTTGTTGAGAACCAGTGTTTTCTAGAATAAAAAGGAGGCCATATGTTTTTCAGAGAGCATTAATGCAGGCAGCGGTGAGAGTGAGATGAGAATGGAAATTCCAAGGATTACATATTAGCCTCTGAATAATCTCATAATCTGGTACTTTGATCAACCTTTATAGCTCTATGAAGGCTCTGCTTTACCTCTGAAGGATAAAAACAAATCAGGAGGGAGTGAAGGCAGGAAAGCATGTGGACAAGGGAAATTGGAATAACCACTGATAGGCAGCTACCCACCTCTCTCTCTTCTCCTTAGTTTTGTTGTCGTGGAAGGAAAAGAGATTTTGGAGCTAGACAAATTCAAGTTGGAATCGCATCTCCGTCGCTGCATGTCACTCTATGGCATCAGGCAGCTTGCTTAGCCTCTCTGAGTCTCGCCCGGTCTCTTCGTTTATGAAATGTGGAAACTACTCCTTCCTTGGCGTAGTTGGGAAGATAGATGTTAGCTAGGTATTGAGCCTAGAAATAGAACAACAAAGAATGGTTGTTATTAATGGTAGCGGCCACTACTTCTCCCTCTGTTCAACTTTCAACAATATTTATTGATTATCTCTCTGTGGCAAGAATATAGCAAAGTCCTAGGAATACTGAACAGACAAAATCTCTGTTCTTAAGAGGTTTATGCTTCTTCCTTTGAATATCACAGTAATCAAAATTCCACCCCCTATTACTGCACTGAAACTCCTCCAGCAAAGGCACATTGCCCTATCTCTCAAATATCAGGGGCTCTTTTTGGTCCTCAATAAGACCTTTGTGTAGCATCTAATAATATTGAGCAATTATCTTCTTGATGTTTAGAATATGCCTCTCTCTCTCCTGATTTCCTTCTACTCTCTGACTGAAACCTTTCAGCCTCTTGCTAGTTTTTCTTCTTCTGTTACCCCTTTAATATTTCCTAGAGTTCTGACTTTTTCTTTTATGCCTTCCACTAGTGGCTCTTGATCTTTTCAGAGGCATGGACTCCTTTAAAGACCCAAAAAAGCTCTGTACTCTCTCACTAGGAGAAAAAGAAAATAGACTTATTTATAAATACACATATATTTTTAGGAGTTTCTTCTCTCCCCACAAAGCGCATCACTGTACTCCAGTTTAAGGGGTTTCTACAGCTTTAACTATTACCCACATGTTAATGACTCTCAAGTCTCTGTCTCCCACATAAACCACTTTCCTGAGCAACGGGCCTTCTTTCAAATGACTTATTGGACTATTCCACACGAATTCCCTTCAGGCATCTTAAATTCAAAATATTCCAAATCAAACTTTTTATGTTTCTCCTTATATCTGTTTTCCTTTTGGAAGGCAGTATCCTATGAGAAAAAGAATACTATTTTTGAACCAAACAAACCTAGATTTAAATCCAGCCCTAGAAGCTTCAATAATATATTTACTTCTTTGTGCTTTCATTTCTTCATTTATAACATGAAGATAATAATACCTCTATTTTCTGCATTTTATTAGGATTAAAATAGATAATGAAAAAGTGCCTGCCATGTAGCACTATATATTTCAGAAATATTAATATTTCTGGACTCCCAATCTTGGTAAAAGCAACTCCATTCACTAAGTATCCTGAGCCAAAAATTTAGGTATCATCTTCAACTTGTCCCCTTTTCCTCATCTGAAACCAAAGGAAGCCACGTCACATTGATTGTTCAGCTCTCCCCTGCCCTTGGTTCAGGCTCTTTTTTTCTTCCTTATGGATACAACCTATCTGGTTAATCCAGTTGTAGTCCTACACACTTCCAATCAATTCTCTTCACTGCAGCCAGAGGATCTTCCCAAGACACAAATCTGATAATGTCATGACTACTTACATTTGCCCACTTGCTTCTCATTGCTTCCAGGATTACATCTGCCTTAGTATTACACTGAAGACTGACTATGATCTGGTCCTTATTGACCTGCAACTCAATCCCTTGAACTAGTTGTGGATTTCCCAAACTGCCCATAGTGTTTTGAATTCTATACCTCTATCTACTCTGCTTCCTTTGCCTGAAATGTCTTGATCCCTCGACCATTCTTTTGGTCAAGGGATGACATACATGAAGCCTCTTGCAAGATTCCAGACTCATGCTCTTGGACTTTCCGGCCCCCAGAACCATGAGCCAAATAAATTTCTTTTCTTTATAAATTGTTTAGTCTGTGGGATTCTTTTATAGCAACATAAAACAGATTAAGACAATGACCCAACAAGAAATATCAGATTCAAGAATCCAACCAGGGCTGTGTGGTGCTAATCTGTACCTGTACACTACCTTTACAGAAAAGCACCAGAGGTGGTAGAGGTCTTCGGATTGGTAGCTCTTGTACACATTTAGCGTAGAAAGACAATCTATAATTTTCTCCTCAAATTTAAATTTCTCTCCAACTCTACAATTTTATTTCATGTCATTAATGCTTGCAATGTAATGGCCCCAAATCACCAACTTCTTTGGAGTTTTGGAGCTTTTCTGCACTCTCCATCCCTAAAGGACTTGACACTCACAGACTTTGACTAGGGACCAGAAGTCACAACAGAGAAAGAGCTCCCATCACTTCCTTGTTTGTCTTGCCTTACATCTAGTGTTTTCTCTGAGAAAACACATGGTTGTCTTTCAATTTCAAATCTTAGCTTGTGTCTGATGGCTTTAGTCATTGGCCCATCTTTGGAGCAAGAAATTTCCAGCATTAAAAAGCACCAATTAAAAAAAAAGACAACCTGAGGTAAAAATGTTTGTCTTCCATCCCACTACTGACCAGCTGTCTCCCACTATGGGCAGAAAAAGAGGAAATAAATGTGTAACATGCATAGTCTGTAGCAGGGACAATTTCCTGAGAATGAGGGTTTTTGGGACATCAGATGATGTTTCCTAGGAAAGTTACAGACTCTCCTTCCCTGGATATCTTTAACTATGACATTCCAAGATATTCTCCTTTATATGTGATTGAGTATCCATTCATTTGAACAGCTGCAGAGGTGTCAGATAGCCTGTAATTTGTGAAGCCTATTAACTTAGACATCAGTAATTGGGCAGGGGTGGAATGAAGTTTACTCTATGTTACCAACACAGAAGAGCATTTGTTAAATTAATTGTATATATGATTATGGTAAAAATGCTCAAATTATCCAGCAGAACTCTTTTCAAATATCTTATAAAAATAGAATTGACAGCAATTGTGCTCCCAGGTATTTACTCACTTGATTTGAAAACATATCCACAGAAAACCTGCACGCAAATCCTTACAGCAGCTTTATTCACAATTATTAAAAACTGAAAGAAACCAAATGTTCTTTAACAGGTAAAAGTATAAAAAGTGGTACATACATACATTAGTATACTATTGATGGATAAAAAAGACAAGAATGAGCTATCAAGCCACACAAAAACATAGATGAATCATAAATGCATATTGCTATGTGTAAGAAACCAGTCTGAAAGTGCTACATATTGTATGATTCCATTTCTATGACATTCTAGAAAAGTCCAAACTAGAGATGGTAAACAGATCAGTGGTTGTTAAGGGAATGGGAGGTGGGAGGGTTTAATAGATGAAACACGGGGGATTTTTTTTTTTAAAGTGGTAACACCATTTTGTGTGACACTGTAATGGTGGATACATAACACTATGTATGGGTTTGTCAAAACCCATAGAACGCAGATTATGGCAAAAGATTCCAACTGTATTATTAGTATATAAAATAACCTCATTGAGGCAGGGGTGTGGGGAAGGTTGTTGGCCTGAACAACTTTGGAAATGAGTGGAATGTATAAGACTAAAAGCAAAAGAACTATACATAAGCTAGTTCTATGTTACTCTAGTTGGTAAATCTGTTTCCCTCAGACAGACCTGATAACAATTCTGAAACCAGAATACATGTACATTGAATATGGGTTAGCAGTTCTGAATCCACTATACATGTATGCTGGAATTGAACAGTTAAGTAAATGGATGTCACATGGTGAGAGCCAAGTGTCTCACACTAGAGTGGAGGGTTACAAACATGCAAGGGGAGAAACCTAGAATGATCCATGTGATGATGGATTAGAGCTGGAGATATCAGTCCTCTTTAGCCACCATACATACATATAGAAATATTTACAGATATGTGTACTTACTCAGGTTAGTATACACACATACATTTCCCTGCTCTGTCAGTGGAGACGGCCTAGAAGCAACAATACTGTAAATGTCCAAGTCTTCATTTCTAATATCATTTTCCATTAAAAGGACCCATGGCTCCTTGGAGAAGTGGCTGATCCTAGGACTGGGGAAGGGAATATACAAGATGAGCCTGGGTATACTCAAGGGGAAAAAAACAAACAAACAATGAGGGTGTATAAAAAAGACATAGTGCCAACTAAAAGAAATCCCAATAGCCAAACCTGGAACAACTTGAACAACAAAATAAAGTAGCATTGGATTATAACTCGAAATATAAAATAAATATCTAAGTGTCCATACTGATATTAATAAATTATTGAATAAATAAATAGGGGAGAACAGATAAATCTTCCATGCCCAATAATTCCAAATAATTTATGAAGATATTATGCCTTCACAGAAGTGGAGCATAACTTCCTATTCCTATAGTTTGAGCTGCACCTAGTGATATCCTTAGTACAGTATGGAAAGGGAAAGAAAAAGTAACTTTACAGTGAAGAAACCTGACGAACACTACCTTAACAAAATGATAAAGGTAGCATCAGCAGTGATAAGTCATGTTGTATGTACTCTTGATATGACGTGATGAGAGGGCACTTTACCTCTTTACTAAAAAAAAAAAAAAAAAATCCCATAACCCCAGTCGATGCATGAGAAAAACATCAGGCAAACCCCAATGGAAGGACATCCGACAAAACGCCTGATGAGTATGCCTGAAAATTATTAAGGTCATCAAAAGCAAGGAAAGTCTAGGAAGCTGTCACAGTCTAGAAGAGCCCAGGAGCCATGGCGACCAAATGTGATGTATTCTGGATGAGCTCCTGTAACAGGTTGAGGGATAGAAAAGAATACTAGGTCAAAAACTAAGGAAATCTGAATAAGGTGTGGGCTTTCGTTAATTTTTAAAAACACATTAGATAAGTGAAAATGATATACTATTTATAAATAAGTTGTCTGATATTTATTTATAGAGCCTATTGACGGCCTGGCACTGTGGTAGGGCCGGGGACACAGAAAAAGATAGGTGTCCTATGCCCAAAAGCAGAGATTCATGAAAAATAAACTATGATACAAACAGAAGACTGTATTTCCTGCAGGCAGTAAGAACGGCTTAGGGCGGGTGGAATCTATTAAATGGATCAATGAGTCAATGCATGAAATGAATTGACCCGCCCAACCCAGCTCGGGAGCCCTCCCCTCCATCCTTCCAGGTCTGGCCCCACCTTATCTCCTTCCACGTCATCTGCCAGAGTTATCCAATGGAAGGTCAGCTTCGCGTAGCCCTACTGTGCGCGTGCGCATCATCGGTTCGACGATCCTTTTCATCGATGCGCTCGGAAGCAACTTCTTCAGCCTAATCACAGCCGACGTAGACGCTACCCCATTGCCTGCGCCGCCGCCATTTTGACTGCAGGAATAGTCAGGTTCTGGGACAGCTGGCGGCAGTGGTGGTGACTGGTACGGATGGTTTCCGCCCGCGTTAGCCCCTCCGACTTCGCCCTCGGTATTGCCCCTGTTCCCCCTGAGTCCCTGTCGTTGTCCCCGGTCATGCTGTCACTCTGTCTTTAGGGTCTTTTCCGCTTACTCACCCTTCAACTCAGCCGGAAGCTTTACTTGGAGCTGTTTTCTCACAGCCCTGACTCGGCGTTAAAGTACTGCTTCCACCCTCAGGACTCTGAATCCTGGCCGCCCGTCCCCCGTTCCCCGCCGGGGTCTGGTCCGAATTGTTTTTCAGCGAGCATAAGCCGGGAGGGCTCCGAGCTGCACGGCCTCGGAGGGGAAGGGGTGGGGGCGAGTTCTGGCCTCCCGAGGTTACGGAGACAGCTTGGACTTTGGTCCTCTCGTGGTGGAGGGACACGCAGAAGAAGACTGGGTCTTACCGGGGCTGTTGTTTGTTAAGAGTTCAATCTGTCACTAGCCTGTTTTGTTTTGTCCTTTCCTAGGATCAACTTTACAAAAGGAAAGCTATTTTGCGACAGTCCTCTCCGCTAGAAATGGCCAATGTGAGTAAATTAGTCCCCTAAGAATCAGTATAGTAAACAAGTTTGTGAACTTGTTAGGAAATGGAGGGACGGGTTTAATGGTGGCATTGGTGGCATAACGTTAGACTTTATCAAAAATGTCAGGGGAAGCAAGAGGTGTGAAATTATGTTATGCTTCGAAGATAGTTGGAACACAAATATTCTTGTCAATATACATGTACTTCTCCAAATTCATTTTTATAGATACAGAAATTAAGTGCGAGCATCCTTTTAGTATTTGTGAAAGACATTATTTCAGTAAATATTAGAATCTGTATTTAAGCCCTTTTTTTGAATCTCTTTGTTTAGCTAAACCGAAGGTCTTGTAGCAGTTTCGGCATAAGAAATGACCTTCGAAATCCTATAAAATGAGAACAAGAGTTATTTACACACGCCAGAGATAGTTACAGTAACTGCCCAGTGATTAGACACATCCTACCATAAAGAATTCATATAGTAGATTTAAGACACATATATGAAAACAACTACAATAAAAGTAGAAATCATTTTTTGGAAGCTACACAAAGATACAACGCAGATTCAGAGCTTTGTGAAGAGGGGTTTGAGAGAAGCATTTAACTTGAATTTTGAAAATGTGCGGTATTTTTATAATCTAAAATTTGGGTGGGTTGGAGGTATATTCAAAAAACTCCCCACCCCACTGTACCCTGTTCAAAAATTGACAAGTCATTTCTGTTTGCCTGCCTGAATGTGAGGTGTCTGAAGGAGATTAGTAGAAGGTAAGGTTAGACTGTGATGTTGGGACCAAGTAATAGAGAGCCTTGAATGCCTAACTCAGTAATTTACACTTTATTCTTTAAGTTGTGATGATTTACTCAGACCTGTGTATTAGAAAGGTTATGGCAACATTTAGCCAAGGTGGTACTCCTGTAATTAAACATGATGTATTAAGAGTCTAAAGGTGTGACTATAGAGACAAGTCTTAAGAGTAGACTATTAGACTTGGCCAAGTTTTAAGGTAAATTTTTACCTAGCCATCACCTACACAGAAAGGAAATGTTGTAAAAGAAGTTTGTAATACTCTCAAAGGAGAGAAATTCATTGAAATAGAATGCTAACATTTGACCTGGCTTTATTTTGGTTTAAATGAATAAATCAGTTCAGTAGGGTGAAGGGTTTTGGAAGATAATTTCGTAAATCCTATGTTAGAGAGCAATTCATATTAAAATAAATATTACTTTTAGTATTCAAATGTACTGTAAAAATTTTTATGTTAATTTATATGCATTGTAAATTCTGAATTGATGTTAGTAATGAAATATGCAGATAGGTATGTATGTCAAAGCAAGCTTCATAAATGTTCATGCTTCTGAGTTTAGACAGGGAAATTAAGAGGCCTTAGCAGAGACTGTGTCAAACTAAAATAATGCATTTCTGATACAAAGGGAGCAGCCTTCTCTTAGTTAGCTACAGATTTTTGTTGCCATTTGGGTATGTGAATCCACTGCTGCCAGACATGAGTTTTCAAGAAAAGCCAAAAATCTGAACCCTTTTGTGTAAATCTTGCAATTTCTCAATGTTGATATCTAATTCAAATTTCTTAAAACACTGTGGGCCACACAAAAATGTTTGTGGATGGATGTGGATGCACTTCATAGACTACCAGCTTTCAGTCTTTGGTACAGACCGTATTTTCTCCTTAACATGACCAAAAGCAGGACTTAGTTCCAAGTTCATGAAAGGCTCTTTCTCTTTTATACTAATAAGGATTTTACAATTAAATTATAACACTGTGTCCTCTTCCCAAGTCAGAATCCTCCATTTAAAGTTAATCATATGTGAAATATGTGCTTATCTTTAAACTGCCTATTATAATTTCAAGCTATTTAGTGGCTGTCACTTTTAATTTACCAACTAATCCACTGTTATAAAATCTGTCAAATTCACAAAATTTTTCACTTTCACAGTATAGGATTTGAGAATCCTATACTTAACTTTACAAAGCTAAGATTTGAAACAAATATTAGCTATCCCTTTTAGTGGGCAAATTAGTGGTTTGTTTTGCCATTAAAATGAAATTTTGTAATTGGATTTTCTTAGGCTAGGAATAAAACTCACATTTTATTATGTAACTTTTATTAAAAGTTTTACTAAAAAGAAAAAAATGTCAGAATACAATCTAGTGGCCTTGGAACTCAGGCTAAATAGTCGTTAATAATATTAGGCAATTTTTAAAATAATTTGGATAAGCTTCCTTCTGCTTTTGCTTGTGAAGCAATGTGAATGTGAATGGTCACAAATCATGTTTAAATCATACTAGGACTAGTGTTAAAAATAGTATATATTATTATGGAAATTAAGTAAAACATTTGCATGTAAAACAGCACAGGCCTGGCTCTGTAGTAGCCAACATAGATTTATTATTTACTGTTACATGCTTTTAAATGAATATTGCCTCCTCAGATAATCTCTTATTATGCCTCTTACGATTTTGAGCCTTTGCTCAAAATATTTTTGCAATTAAAAATTTTTAATTGCCTTTAAATCCTGTGGCATATCTTTTAACTATCCTTAATTGTAAAGTTAAATTTATGTTACAGAAACACCCAAAAGCCTGAGTTAGTAAGTAAAAAGCCAAATAATTACCATTTTTGTCTCTTTGGGCAGGTTGAATACAGACCCCAAGAGAAGATGCTTAAATTCTAGGTGGACAGAATGCTCTGGAGACAGGCCTTGTGCTGGCGACACATGTCACAAAGGAGATTATATGTATCCAGGTTTTAAAGAAAGAGTAGGAATTTGTCAGAATATCCTAGAAGGAGAAGGAAAAGGGTATTTTTAGCAGAAGAAATCTTGTGGCAGTATAAAAGAATGCAGAGAAATATGAAAAATGTTGGGAAGATATTTTTATCTGATTGAAGAGTAAAGTAAGGGAAGCAAGGGTGAAATTTGCAGGAAATTATGTCAGAGAGATTAGGAAGACCAGTCAGAATGTACACTTACAGTTACTGTGAGAAATAAAATTGGAAAGAACAGATGGGTTGGATTTCAGAATACTATACTATGTGAAAGAGAAATATTAGAATGATTCTGAAGTATCAAATGGCTGGACCTTTCCAACATTCTGGTAACTAGTTTTCAAACCACCTCTCTACCTCTACTCCAGTCCATTCTCTGTACTGCCCTTAGTGCTACATTCCTTAAAATGTCCCTTATTTTTGTCAGTTTACTCTGACTCATGCCTCCGGGTTAAAATTCTGACTTATTATTTTTGTAACAGGCCCTTTAATATCTGTCAAATATAAAGCCCTTTATAGTTACCCACGAGTTAACTTTCAAGCTTATTTTTTACTATACTCCTTTGTATCTACCCTCACTGAACTTGTCACTCTTTGAAATATACTTTTTTATGTCTCTGTACCTTTGTTCCTGAAAGCCACTCATTGAAATATGCCTTTGCCCGGCAAATTTCTATTTCTTCAAAACCTAACATATCCTCCATGAACCTTGTTATCTCCTCTCCCAAGGATTTCTTAACAGTTGAAATCTTTTAATAGCATTTGACAGATAATATGGTATTTTTTACATCTTTTCCAATAAGCCGAGAGTTGCCTATTTTTTTTTTAATGTAAACGTCCAGACAGTAAATATTTTAGGCTTTGTGGGCCATAGAATCTCTGTCGCAACTGCTTATTTCTGCCATTATGGTGGGAAGGCAGCCATAGCAATACATAAATGAATGGGTATGGCTATGCTATAATGAAACTTTATTTACCAAAACAGTTGGCTGTATTGAGGAATAGTTTGCTAAACCCTGTATTAAATTATTATGACCAAGTATTTTGCCAAAAGTTTATGCATGAAAGACATTTACATATTCATCTATTGTAATTGACCTCACAGTCTAGGAAACAAACATATGTGCAGAAAATGTACCGCAAAGGATAATGCTAAAATGAAGGAAAGTGGACCTTGCCATAAAACTAAGAGGAAGGAACAGCATGGGAGATAATTAGCACAATTTGTAGCAGTAAAAGAAGGGAGAAGACTTAGAAAGTGGAAAGATTTTGGTCCAAAGAGAAGCTTTGAAAGTTCTTTATTTGAGAATCGAAGAATCTTGTTAGTTGTGCTACTTTTTTAGTATTATGGCTAAGTAGGACAACTTTTAAAGGTTTCCATTTTATCATGTGTGGCACTCTTGAATTCTGGCCTTTTTTGGAAAAGACATATACTTTTATCCAAGTAAATTATTGTTTGTTTTAATATTTCTATTTTTAAAATTATAGATATGTATAGTGCTTGTCAGATAGTAGGTGTTCAATAAAAGTGGAATAAATGTTAGGTTTTTTTTTGTTTTTTTTTTTGTTTTTTTTGAGACAGAGTCTCACTGTGTTGCCTGGGCTAGAGTGCCGTGGCATCATCCTAGCTCACAGCAACCTCAAACTCCTGGGCTCAAGCGAGCCTCCTGCCTCAGCCTCCCGAGTAGCTGGGACTACAGACAAGCGCCACCATGCCCGGTTAATTTTTTCTATATATTTTTAGTTGTCCAATTAATTTCTTTCTAATTTTAGTAGAGACGGGATCTCGCTCTTGCTCAGGCTGGTCTCGAACTCCTGAGCTCAAACAATCCGCCCGCCTCGGCCTCCCAGAGAGCTAGGATTACAGGCGTGAGCCACCTCGCCCGGCGTAAATGTTAGTTTTAAGAGGACATTGCAGTGTGAAGATTTGTCAGAGATTGTATAACATTTATATCCAGAATAAATAATTTTAATTTTTGTGTCCTCCTTAGGTGCTTTGTAACAGAGCCAGACTGGTTTCCTATCTCCCAGGGTTTTGCTCTTTAGTTAAAAGGGTTGTCAATCCCAAAGCCTTTTCAACTGCAGGATCATCAGGTTCCGATGAGTCTCATGTGGCCACTGCACCTCCAGATATATGTAAGTGAAAGTTGTTATTGTTCTACTTATAATTGTTTCAAAACATTTTGAGTTGTATTTCCTCTTGAGATTTTACAGATTTTCTAAAGTTGTATTTATTCCATTGAAAATAAATGTATGACTGAATATTTGTATCAGAAAGCTATAGCATAAAAAAGAATAAATACTGATTTCTAAAGCTTATTTTCTTAAACATCAGTTCCTTTCGATCTTAGAACACATACATTCCTTCCTGAAACGAATCTGTTTGTGATCCTGTTAACTCATGTTATTACTTTTTGCCATTCTTTGCTAAATTTCATAAATGTAGATGGCACTTTTTTTGTGTTTATTAAATCAATAATTTACCTGCTACCTACTAAGTCTACTTTTTTTAATCCATTTTGTACACTGTTATGGTAATTCTAAAATATTTTAATCATGTCACTTTTTTTCTTTTCTTTTTTTCTTTCTTTTTTTTTTGTTTTTTTTAGAGGCAGAGTCTCACTCTGTCACCCAGGCTGGAGTGCAATGGCCTGATCATAGCTTACTGCAGCCTTGGACTCTTGGGCTCAAGAGAAATTCCTGCCTCAGCTTCCCAAGTAGCTGGGACTCCGAGCACGTACCACCATGCCTAGCTAATTTTTCTTATTTTTTTGTAGAGACAGGGTCTTGCTGTACCCAGGCTGGTCTCCAAACTCCTGGCCTAGAGCTATCCCCCCGCTTGTCGACCTAAAGTGCTGGGATTATAGGTGTGAGCCACCACACCCAGCTTCTTGTCACTTTCTTGATAAACCTTGATTATCAGTCATTACTTTCAGCACCAGTTCCCCTGCTGTCCTCAAGCTATGAATCATTATTTAAGGTTATGAAAAAAGAGGGGAGGATTTTGTGGTTAGGTCAGTTTAAGAAATCCTAAGTGCCATATTCCTATATTGGCGGTTTCTGATGCACACTAACATATTAAGGCTCTTAGAAACTAATGTGGCCTAAAGATACTGCGCATGGAATCCTTTTTTCATGGAACACATCACTTACAATGTAGTTTAAGTTCACTTGGGCATTCAGAGCTTTCCATCCTGCCCCAGTTTTCTTTTATAACTCTATATTTGACTTCTCCACAATTTACATCACCTGAAGACTAACCATATATGTATCATAAATGAAAGATTTGTCATTCAGATTATGTTAGGGGATAGTATCCTGAGTGTATAAAGAATTTTTGTAGATCAATAGGAAAAAAACAACCCAGTGGAAAATCAAAAAACAAAAGGATATGGATAGGCCTTTAACAGAATAGAAAAACCTAAATGACCAGTAAATGTATGAAAGTATTCTCAAATCCACTGTGAATATGGGATACATGTTTTCTCTAAAGAGAACTAGAGACTGTTAGACCTGAATAGTCTTTAAAAATTGTCTTGTTCAAAAATAGCTAACAGTTTTTATCTTGGGAACTGCCTCCAGTCAGTCATTAGTGGCTAAATAGAAGAGTCTTAGTACTCAACATGATCTGCATCAGTATCGTTTTGGAGCTTGTTAGAAACACAGAATCTTGAGCCCAACTCCAGACCTATTAAATCAGAATCTGCTTTTTAACAAGATCCCAGATGAATCTTAAGAACCTTAAAGTTTGAGAAACATTGGACTGGAGTGTTTATGTTGAGAATCTTGAGACAGTGTCTGGGTTTGGCAGGAAAGAGTTTCATGATTGATCAATGATGTATGTCATAAGTGTGGAAGAGGGTTATGATGGCTCTGATGATCTAGTAATGAGGCAGCCATATCGACATGACCATTTTCAGTCATTCAGTCCCGGCAGGATATTTAAAATACATATATATTTTTTGCTATGTAATCTGCACAGCAGTTGTCCCTCCCTTTCTGTAAATGTAAATTTCTACTCTGAGTCATTATTAGTTTAATTTTCTATTTTGTTCTTTTCTGGATCTTTTTAAATTTTTTAAGTTAGGATATTTTTTAGTTTTAAGTGAATAAAGTAACATGATCTCTTCTGCTGTATTTGTTATCTATATTAACTCATGTGGCTGGTAAACCAAGCATTATGTCACATAATGCACAATTTTATCCCAGCCTATTAATGTTGTGCCACCAAGTAACAGCAGCTGAATGCCTCTCCCCAAAGATAATGACTATTAAGTTTAGTGTCTTTCCTTTTAGATTTTTTTGTCTTTATTTAAAAACATGAATATTAGGGTGTAAAATAAATGTTATCATATATGCTATACTTTGACTTAGCTTTTTCTTTTAATGCAGTATATCCTGGACTTCATTCCATGTCAGTACATTAAAGGTTTATTGTCTTCTGTTTAATGACTACCAAGTAATTCGTGGTATGGATGAGCGTACTTTATTGAATCTTTCCCCTAATAATGGACTTGCCTGTCATCTGACAACTGGTTGCTTTGATTAGTGTTTTGGAAACAATATGAAACTAACTAACTTATATTCACATAGGAAAGCAGATTTCAAAGACCCATCTTTTAGATTAAAAAAATATATACAATTGCAAGAACATTCTTTCAGTCTGCTAGTGAAGTTGATTGTTAAGGATAAAATGATTTATTTGGTTGTTCCTCTTGAGGCTCTCGAACAGTGTGGCCTGATGAAACTATGGGACCATTTGGACCTCAGGATCAGAGATTCCAGCTTCCAGGAAACATGGGTTTTGATTGTCACCTCAATGGGACTGCTTCACAGAAGAAAAGCCTGATTCATAAAACTTTGCCTGATGTTCTAGCAGAACCTTTGTCAAGTGAAAGACATGAGTTTGTTATGGCACAGTATGTGAATGAATTTCAGGTAAATTGTTAATGTCATTTATTATGTTTTTCTAATCATTAATGTTACATTACTTTTTGATGACTGTGAGCATATTACTTTCATTGAAAAAAAAAAATCAACTAAATTCCAATACATGTTTATACAAAACAGTATATATAGCTTTTAAAAACTTGGCATCGTCCTGTACATAGTGTTTGCTGTATAATTTTTTACTTAATTTTAGATTGTAATCTCTTTTAGATAATTAAAAATTGTTTTTAAAAATGTTTTTAATAACTACTTATTCCAGATACAGATAATTTAATTTTTTCTATGTTACTGGTAGTAATTAGCTTGCCTATTTTTCACTTTTATAAATGGCAATTATAATTTGTATCTGGATCTAATTCCAACCAGCTTTATACTTCTCCAGCCATTTTAAAGCTTAAGAAAATTTTGAGATTTCTCAAATTGTTCAGATATAGTAAACAAAAAGGGACTATTTAAAAAATAGTTTTTTTAAGAAAGGCAATTTCTAAGGGTTTTTGGGTTTTTTGTGGGTGTTTTCTTTTTTTTTCATTTTTATTTGAGCCTTTTAAACTGGCATTGTGTCATTGCTCATGTAAGTGGAAAGCTACATGCAATTCAGGATTTCTGTCGAACCTTTGATGCTTATCATTTTTCACATTTCTGCATAGTTATTAGGGTGAGTTTTTGATCAAAGCCATATTATTAGAAGCAGCCATCCCTCACGATTATGAGCTATATCAGATGACCCGACATTGGGACATAGTTGACCTCCCCGATCTTTTTATCTCAGGTAATTCCTTCTTAGTCTTCTTGGCTCCTTGTTCCTCCTCAGCCAACCAATTAAATTATTATATTTCCCGTAGGTTTCTGTCCTTCAGCTTCTCATTTGAGTTACTCCTTGGTCAGTTAATCTCTTGGCTTCCTCCACAAGGCCATTTCTTTTATAATTCCTAACTTAATATTTCTGTTTCTAACATTTCTGGCTCTGTATTCCTATTTGCCTAGTGAGCCATCTTTATTTGGATATCTTATAAGTCCCCAGATGTGTGTCTAGTACTAAAGTAGTCCTTTTTTCTCTCAAAACCTGTCCTCACTCCCATATTGTAGCCAGTAGTATAAAAGGCATAATCATCCTGCCTTTTTCCCAAGATAAAAATTATAGTACCAACCTTGAGTCCTCACCTTGTCTCCTGCTACTTCCTCCTCCCTCTGCACTCCAACCACAGTGTACTTGCCATTTTTCTTAAATACAATATTCTGTGCCATTGCACTATTGTTATCTCTGGCTAGACTATTTTTCCTCCTGAATTCCTAGCCTGCATATCATCTGTTCTTTACCTGTCAGACACACATATTAATTAACGTGTAGCTCAGATATGACCATTTCAGTCTTTTAATGATTCCTTCTAGCAAAGCAAGTTTCTTCCTCACCTGTGCCCCCAGAAGACTTTAGCACTTTTCATATTGAATTGCATTTCTTTCTTGATGTTTATTTTTGTTCCACTAGGGCTGATATACCTGAGAATGAAGACTGTACTTTTTACCGTTATAGTGCCTGGATATATAGTAGGCTCTTAGTAAATTTCAGTTGAATAAAAACATCAAGCCCTTCCTGTAGGACAGGCTTGTACTATTAATATTTAATTATGTTATTAGTGTTATTCCCATTTTATAGAAGAAAATTCAATATCACAAAATAGAAGTGGTAACATTGTAAGACACATAACATTTCAGTTTCTTAGCCAATTTTTGTTTATATCAAGTCTTAGAAATATCAGTGTATTTATAGATTCATGTTCTGTTTTATTCAAAATTTTTGTAGAAGTTTCAAATCTTATATTCATTATAGAAAAAAATTTCAATATATAGGAAAATATTATTACCTTACTCACCAGTTAGATTATAACTACTTGTAAAAAACTTTCAAAGGAAGACAAGTTTATAACAGGCAAGATATCATTTTATTTGAACTCCAGATTTTGTTTACTTCCATGCTTGTTCCCCTCAGGGTAACGATGCACCTGCTGAACAAGAAATTAACAGTGCAGAAACTTACTTTGAAAGTGCCAGAGTAGAGTGTGCAATCCAAACATGTCCAGAATTGCTGCGAAGAGGTATGTCATACTTTATACTTTAAAACACTAATATGTATTAGATAATGATACTAATTTTTATTAATTTGAATAATGTACTCTATAGGAATTGTAATGCTTAGTGCCTTAATATTTTAATGTTTCTGGCTGGAAATGATCATATGGTCAAAATAAAGGCTTTCAGTTATCCCCTGACATTTGACCTCATGGCCATGCTTCCTATCTAGGAAGAGTAAAATTTTCAATAACTTTTTCACTAAAGCTTAATTGAAGTCATTTCTGTTCCTGGTGATTATTAATAGCTGTAATTTCATGAGTAAATATATAATACTGAGAAAAATCTTAGTAATCATTTTTTAAAATTTAACACCAATAATATGTAACTTTACCCTTCAGAATTGTTGGCAGTGATATTTCAGTTCAGCCAACAAAAGCAGAAGTAAACAAAACTGAGTTCATTTTACCCTTTTCAAAAATAATATGCATTTATAAAAATAGAGCACAATAACATAATCATCATTTTTCTAAAGAAGTATTTTTTGCACTGTCTCTTTCTTTAAAAAGGAAATTCTTTCTTCCTGGAATTTTTGTTCTTATTTTATTTGTAGATTTCGAATCACTATTTCCAGAAGTAGCTAATAGCAAACTAATGATTCTGACTGTAACACAGAAAACTAAGAATGATATGACTGTTTGGAGTGAAGAGGTAGAAACTGAAAGAGAAATGCTCTTAGAAAAGGTAATTTTTTCAGCTGCTAACAGTTTAATTTTGTGGTGTTATTTAAATACCAGTGAACCAATATTTTAGCATGGTAAGTGTCTTTTCCAGCCTTTATTCATTCTCTGCTAAAATATTTCAGTACTAAAGGACTTACCTCTTTTTTAAGAATAAAATGCCCTTTTTTTTTTCAGTATCTGTATAAAATGTAGACCCTGTCCGGTATCTTCCTCGATTTAAAAAATGCATATATATGTATATGTCTGTTTTAGGAAATTTGTAAAATAAGGTAAAAAACAACAAAAAAGTAAAATTAACTCTTCATGCCCCTTTCTTTCCCTCTTCACCTCCCCCAGCCTCTCCCCTTACTCATACCTATATCCCTACCTCCGTTTTCTCTTTCCCTCCCCTCTCCCTCCATCTCCTTTGTCCCCCTCTTAAACCATGTCAAGTAAAAAGTAACAATTATGCCAACCCTCTCCAAGAAGTAAACAGTAACATACAATAATAGCATAATGCTGTATATCCATATTTTTTTCTTTCCTTTGCTTTTAACCTACAAATATGTTTTCAGACTTTTCCATACTATTACACATAGGTATATTTAATTCTTTGTAAAATCTGCATAGTATATTACATGGGTAAGCCATAAATTTTTATAATCATTTAAATATTGTCCTAGTAATTTATAAGTTGAAAATCCAAGTTTTGCAATTATAGGCAACACAGTAGTGACAATCTTTGTTCATATACACTAGTGTATGTTTTATACACATCAGTATCTATAGATTCCTAAATTGAGAATTGCTGAATCAAGGGGTATGCACATTTAAATTGTGATAGACATTTTCAATTGCTGACCAAAAAAGATCTGTCCTGTATGCTGTCACTCTAGCTTACCCTGGATAGTAGCATTTCTTTTCAACTCAAGTTAGTTAAGGTGCCCAACTTGCATACCTTAGCCAACATGAGTAGAAAAAATCCCCTTTACTGATATCTATGCAAGATAATGTTAGCAATTATTTTATATTTTCTTTAGGGTTGGATATATGGGTTTTTTAATTTATAAAAATATATTGAAATTTACATACTCAGTATTTTATGATAACTTCATATTTAAATGTCCCACACATAGCTTTGCTAATAGATTTCATGTAGTATTTCATAATCATGAGCATATTAGTTATATTCTAATTAACAAGGAAGTTTCAGAAAGGCATAAAACACTCTCTGATTTTAACTCCTTAAATCCTCTGAATTTAAAGTTGGAATAGGCAATAGCAATAAAAATTTTATATAATATTTATGTATTAAAATAATGCTTAGTAAATTTAGATTTATCACTGTCATTGAGTTGCTAGAGAACTCTCACATGTGCATTGTATTTGTGGTCCTAATTTTTGATCAGTTAAATCTGTGGTCCCCAACCCCAGGCTGTGGACTGGTACCAGGCCTGCACTCTGCCTCACTTGGGGGGGGGGGGGTGTGCTAGAGAAGGAAGCTTCAGCTTTGCTGCTCCCCAGCTCCCCCGGCTCACATCACTGCCTAAGCTCCACCCCACCCCCCATGGAAAAATTGTCTTCCGTGAAACCAGTTCCTGGTGCCAAAAAGGTTGGGGACAGCTGAGTTAAATATTTGAGCCTAATTTGATACTGACTCCAGTATAGTTCTAAGTCAGTTTTCTATAACCCACTTTAGGACTTTGAAATAGCAACATGCTTCATCTTGATTTTTAATTTTATAATGGCTGAAACTATTTTATTTTGTACGAAAAAAGAGATTTTTTTTTAAATTTTAAGATTTGTTAGTGAAAATTTTCCAAGTAGATATTTTATGCTTTATAGTGTAAGTCTATTCTAATTTTTTCCAGCAGATGTCAGTGTTTGCTGTTGATGAACAGAAATCTTAAGAAAAATACTTAAGCTGATTCTTTTTGTCGTACTTTGGAATTCTTTCAGTTAATCTTGTATTTTAAATTATTAAAATTAAATATATTTTAATGACTATTCTGTAAACCTTATTGAGTTTTCATATTTTAAGAATATGAGAATTAATAAAATATAACAATAAACATAAATATGTAGGTTATCCTAAAGAATACAATATTATCTTAGTAGTTGTTGTTAGTTTACCAGAGGTATTAGGAGAAAATAAGTTACCTTAGGTGGTGTATCTGTATAGCAGAAATCAGCAAATTTTTTCTTTAAAAGGGGTCAAAAGACAACAGATTTAAAGATCTAATTGATTTTTATTTGCAATTCTAGAAGTGGGCAATACCTCATTCTATAAAGTAGAAGGAGCATTAAGAAAAGCTGAGGAGAGGGAGGTTGGCATAGACAGAAAAGAGCTGAAGAAAGCAGGAACAGGGAATAAGAAGGGGATTGTCCTTTTCAAAATTGCTTTCTTTATAGGGTTGAAACAGAGCAAGCTTTCTTATGCTGGCTCAGGTAAACTAGGCTTATTCTGATTGGTTGCTGTAAATCTCCTGGATTTTAACTGGCCTTTTTCAGGGTTCAGTTTGATTACGTGGCACCTAGCATGAGTGACACCGTTTTGGTTTGTTCTCGTCTGCTGGGACCTACTGCACAAGCCTAGTCTAAAACAGTGGCCTCCCATACACTTTTTTTTAACAAGGGCCAAATAGTAAATATTTTAGGTCTACAAAGCCATAGAATCTCAACTACCCAACTTTACCCTTGTATTGTTAAAGCAACCATAGGCAATGTGTAAGTAAATGGGCATAGCTGGATTTAGCCTGTGGGCTGTAGCTTGCTAACCTCTGAATTAGGATATGGCCTTGATTCCTAAGGCTTAGACTTCTGGGGATCTCAGATGAATGCCAGAGGGTACTCAGTGAGGTCTCTTCATTCTGAGTGGGTAAGAAATCCATGTGTCCCAGCACTGCATGACACCTGGTATTCCTGACTCACAGCTGGTAGGCTTGGAATCTTGCCTGATGAGTACACAGCTCAGCCCTGGGCTAAGGAACCAGGGTGAATTGCTCTGCAGACTACTCAGGAGTCCTCTTTGTGCATCTCCCTCTTTTCCAGTACCCTGCCCTACAAATTCCAGGGACTTCAGCAGCCTGGAACTCTTGCTTTCTACCTCCTCAGCTCAGTAACATCACCTTGCTTGGGCTCCACTTCTTTGCCCTGTGGCAAAGTGTCCCCAGACAGAAAACTGGAGCAAATATGGGGATTACTTCATTTGTTTCCCTTCTCTCAAAGATTGCAGTCTTGTTTGTTGTTCAGGGTCTAAAAATAGTTGCCTCATATTAATATATTTTGATATATAAGGTGACTATTTTTATAGTTTTAAAGTTTATAAAACTATAGTTTTATACTTTTCCAGGACGATGATGAGCTCAGTACGTATTACTCTATTATTACTATAAGCGGAACTGTGCCCTTGTTTTTAAACATTTGTGATCTGTTCTTTTTTTTCAGCGTTATAATCTGGTCTTAATATTTGTTACCATCTTTTCACTAGACTTCTGATAAAGCTAATAAAGACATCATAGAAATTAGGATGGTAAGACCAAAAATTTGACACATGCATGTAGTATATAGTAATTATACACTATACAAAAAATTTGAGTATGTAATGAAAAATAAGTACCCTATTTAACCCCGTAGACCATCTATCCAGTTCTATTATTATTATGTGCCTTTTCAGAAATATTTCATGGCTTTGTGAGTGAATAGATGT
>NW_012135858.1:4220354-4222146 GCF_000956105.1 Propithecus coquereli
GTGTGACCTTGAATGAGTCTCAAACATTAACATTACTTTTGGCTGTGAGAATCAAGAGGGAGCTTAAAGAGGAAAAAAGTATGATTTGATTTGTTTTTAAGAAAAATAAGTTCTTAGGAAAAATAATTTTGGCATCATGATAGAAGACAAAACACTACCAGTTCAGAGTTTCAGATTTACATGCTTTGCCTAACAGCAATACTATATTAATTTCAGTTTGAGTTTTGGATATATTAATTCCTCCCTTTCTACTAATATTTTTAATCTCTTATGTCATACTGGCCCTGTTATAATGAGTCTCTTATTGTAAACCACCTTAAATCTACTTTGAAGTAGGCTACATATACAAAACTAGTAAAAATAAATCATAAGGAACTGACAAATAATCAAAATAATAACACTGTGGAATTAGATAGTGATGATAGTTGCACAACTTTGTGAAAATGCTAAAAAGCACTAAATTATACACTCTGGAAGGTGAATTTCATGGTATATGAATTATAAAATTATATGGCTGTTAAAATATTTTGAGAGCATCACAAATTATTATGAACATTGTCAAAATATACTTTATAACTAACCAATTAACGGGTGATCCATCTATGATACATATGGTAATTCTCAGTTATTCAGCTAGTCTAGATAACAGGAGATTGTTGTACTTTTAAAGGCTTACCTCATATATAATAAAATCATTTTTTGAATCTTAGGAATATATTTCTTCTCAAAGTCAAATAAGATATAGTAGAGACTAGAAATCGGAAACTTGCACTAGGCTTTAGTTTCCTTATCTTGATAGTGATGAAGGTGAACTGTAGATGATCATCAAAGGTATATTCCTTCTTTAAAGATTGTGCAATGTTATGCATTCAATTCTAGGTAACATGAAATTTGGTAGATCATTTCACATTTCCAAACTGCACAAGTATTGAGGGGAGGGAGCGTTAGGACAGTTTAGGTGTTGCATGTGACTTTTTTCTTAAATATTTGGAATATTAAAATAGATATGTGTTCATGATTGCCTAAAAATTACTACTACAGTGTCTTCCTAGCTAATGAAAATATTCCTTTTTTACTTCCTTCAGTTTTTTGGACCATATACAAACAACACTCTTTTTGAAACAGATGAACGCTACCGACATCTAGGATTCTCTGTCGATGATCTTGGATGCTGTAAAGTGATTCGTCATAGTCTCTGGGGTACCCATGTGTTTGTAGGAAGCATCTTCACTAATGCAACACCAGACAGCCATATTATGAAGAAATTAAGTGGAAACTAGCAGTAATGTCAATTTATTTGCTATACTATTTGTATGTAACATTTGGGTTGATCTATAAACACTGTCAAAGACTTCAATTTTTAAAAGATACTTATTTCTAAGTATTTATTTCAACATTTATGAATTTACAGCATTCTCAAGTGATTTGTGATTTTTAAATTGCAAATGCTCATTATTTCTAATATCTTTGAATACATGTTGAGCACATCCACATCACATAGAATGTGGTAATTAGCATGTAACCAGGGTATGATCTCTTATTGTTCTTTCTCCCCTTTATTGGAAAAAACCTCAGTTTTAATTGTTTTTCTCCAAAAATAAATAACACATTTGGTTATGATAACATTATCATTGTATTTCATTACAACATTTTTAAAAATGTATTAATAGTTCTTAACGATTCTTGAGAAACTACGGTATTGATCTTTTATTAATCTTTGTAAAGTCTTTAATAATGCAATTGAAAATTCTAGATTCATTGTAGATTTTACTTTTTCTAATTTTTTTTTCTT
>NW_012135858.1:4222983-4361979 GCF_000956105.1 Propithecus coquereli
AAACTATAATATGTTTAGTGTCTGGCTTCTTTTACTCAACGTTGTGAGATTAACCCTTGTGCACACAATTGTAGATCCCCCATTTGCATGGCTTTTTTTCTACTCGGTGATCCTGAATTAGGACAGTTTTGCCCCACAGGGCAAGTTTGTCAATGTCTGGAGACATTTTTGATTGTCACGATTTGAGGGATGGGGGATTTTGCTATAGCATTTAGTACGTAGAGGACAGGGATAGTGCCAAACATCTCACAGTGCAAAGGATAGCTCTCCACAACAAAGAATTATTTGGTCGATTACCCTGCACCACTCTTTCATTATTTCCAATGTGTATATTGCTTATTCAGGCATTTCCTATCTTGCACCATTCTTTGAATCAAGTTGCCTTGAAATTTCAACATTTGTTTTAACTATTATGAAGTACCATTTACTGCTTGAAAATGATACTTATTCCCTGTAGGTGGTTATGGCTATGTACTGTATTGTTGGAGGACAGGGTACATGGTGGTGGTACTCTTTTTATCATTTTGCTTTTTAGCAGGATTTCCAAAAACAAACAGCATGATAAGCAGTAACTACCAATTAAAAAATTTTTTTCTGAAGTGTTATGGCAAGGTTTTAGAACTGTAACTCAAGGGACTCTTACTGATCGATAATATTAGAAAGTGGCTGATTATTATGTACTACAATTAAAAAACTCAGGTATTAGTTTCATCATGTTGATGTCATCGGGACCCTGTGGACAAGAAACAATTTATAAAATTATCTTAAACATAAATTTGCTACCTTTGAAAATAAGACTGAGCCATTGAAATTAATACTAGACCTGTCACTGAAAAAAAAAAGTTTTTGTTGGGAAATTGTTTTGACAAGAACTTGGGAATTTTGTTCTTGGTTGCTGGTTGAAGAAAATTTATCCAAGCATGTAGAAATTAAATGATGAAAAGAGGGGAGCTTTGAATCTGATCCACATTCCTCATTTTATGGTAGGCGAAATGGGAAACAGGAGCATGCATCAAATCACACAGCTAGTGTTAAGACCAAGTACTGGAACTTGGCTGTGATTCCATCATTTATATGTGTTTATTTTCTATATTTGCACTGTATAATAAACAATAGACTGATCAAGAAGTGTGGTATGTTGATAGACTTCTTGATAAGTCTATTAAATGTCTGATGAAAAATACCAGAGTTGCAGAAGTTAAGCTGAAAGAATTTAGGGTTAACTGACAACTGCTGTCATTTCATAGATAAAAAAACTTAGGATTTCATTTCATTGTACTCTCCATGCTGTGAATTTCTCTGAAAATTTGCTGAAACGTGTATCTAAAAATTCAATTATAGAATGCTACCTTTCAAACAATAGTTCTCTGGCTTTAAGTTTAAAACCTTGATGTTTTTCTTGGGCTTCTGTTACTTGCAACATCATCATAATCCTTATATTTGAAAAAAATTCTACTTTTAGTCCCAACTCTATTTTCTCTCCTCTGACTCTTGTTGATTCAAGCAGAATTTACCTCTGCAGTGTTGGCATTTTGAACCAGATGATTCTTTGTTGTGTGGGCTGTCCTGTACCTTGTAGGATGTTTAACAGCATTTCCTGGCCTCTAACCACCAGCAGCAGCCCATGGTCATGACAAAAATGTGTACAGCCATTGCTACACTCCCCTCGGGGATAAACTATTTGCTTATCTGAAGTCAAATTTAACCAGGTGTTCTGTATTTTATCTGACAACCCTATCCCTAGCTGAGAACTGCTGATTCCAGGCACCTCCTGACTTAGTGGTCTGCAACTTCAGCTGTACATTCGGATTACCTGAGAGGGCATTTAATACTGATGATTTGGCTCCACACCCACAGATTGATTTCATTAGTCAAAATGGGGTTTGGGCATCAGTATTTTTTAAAAGCTCCCAAGGTGCTTCAGGTGTGCAGTCAGGGTCAGAACCATTGATCTGTTCTAAAATTCAGTAATAGTGGGTTAAAAAGGCATCTAAGAAATAAGAGCAGGATATGATAATGGATTTAATGTCATAAAAAACACAAGGAAGGAAGGCTCTAATGTTTTGCATTAACAGTGACCCAGTCAGGCCCAATTAATTCAAGGATTTGAGTTTCATTTCCTCTATGAAACCGTTCCTGACTACTCCACCTCTCGTTTTTTTTTTTTTTTTTTTTTGGTCTCAAATTTTACCTTCCATACTTCCTGGGAAGTAGGAACCCAATTCCTTACTAAACTTAAACAGTACTAAACACACAGTAATAACCTTCTTCTCATCCTCTTCATTACTAAGCAGGATATTTTTAACTTTTCATAGGTTTTTCTTTGCCCTCTGTGTCAGTAGAATTCATGTAAGCTATGACTTAATTATCCAGAAGATTTAAATTAGGTTTTGAGCATTTGACTTCCGATCATTACTGGAAGTTATAATCACTTAAAACCATGTCACTACTATAAAAAGCACATAAGTGGTCACTTGATTTATGACAAAGATGACACTACAGTGCAGTGAGAAGAATGAACTTTTCAATATACGTTGCTGGGTCAATTGGATATTCATCTAGAAAAAGAATGTCTTTTTACTCTTACACCATACATAAAAATTACTTCAAATGATTTCAAGTCTAAATGTGAAAGGTTAAATAATAAAGCTTTTAGGAAAAAATGATCTTTTTGACCTCAGAGTAGAAGATTTTTTTAAAACAATACAGCATAATCATACAAGGGAAAAATTTCATTAGATCATATTAAAACTAAGAACTTTTTAGTTCATCGAAAGACATGAATGAGAAGGCAGCTAACAGAGTTAAAGATACATACGACAATCCAACAATATACATATCCAACAAAGGATTCCTAGAATGAGTAAGCAAAAAACCAGCAGAAAAATAAAAAATGAACATTTTCAAGGAAAAACACTCAAATGGCCAATAAACATGTTAAGTTGCTCTACTTCATTAATTATCAGATATGTGAATTAAACCCACAATGCCATACCACTACATGTTCCCCAGAATGGCTAAAATGAAAAAAAAAAAGTTACCAAGTGTTGACATACATGTAGAACATGAATGTAAAATGGTATAAACACTGAAAAATTGGCAGTTCTGGAGCTTACCATACCCTAGGATCTAGCAATTCCACTTTGAGGTATAAGCCCAACAGAAATGCTTACATAAGTTCACCAAAAGACATGTACTCTTGTAAGTCTATACTAACACTAAGTAGATAAAAGGTAGGAAGCTACTCAAATGCTAGGGTAGCTTCATCAACAATACAATGAATATCTCAATTGTGGCATACTCACATAATGGGATGCTATATAGTAATGAAAATAAATGCTTCATGACTACTTGCAACAAAATGGATAAAAGTAATAAACATAATGTACCAAAGAAGCCAGACACAACGTATGTACTTTATAATTCCATTAATATGAAGTACAAAAAAATGTGCTGCTGGAAGTCAGGATAATGCTTACCGTTGGGAGGGGAAAGGTAGCAACTGGAAGGAAAGACAAAGGGGATTCTGGAATGTTGTTCTTTTTTATGAATTTAGGTGTTGACTGCATGAGTAATATAGTTGTGCAAATTATGTGCACTTTTTTAGTGTGTATAGTATACCTTAATAAAAAGTTTGCAAAAATAAAACCAAATCCACTCTTAAAAATAGACAACCTATTCTTTATAAATATTTAGGTATTTCAACTATACATTAGTGCTTACATTAAACAAAACATCAAGTTTGCGTACATGTTTTACATTTTTATAACATGATCAATTTTGCCAAGAGCTTTAAATAAGAATTTTTCTAAGAACCTCATAATCCTTGGACAGTTAAATCATTCTCTTTTAGGTTCCTAACATTGAGTCATCCTTGTAGATTTTCTCTAATTATTAATCTAACAGTTCATTGTTTCAATTATTTCATGAAATGTTGCATTTTGGGCACATTCACAATTTTACTTCAGTGTATTTATATGAAACGGCATAGTCATTAACTTTGCTTCCTCAAAGTGAAAACAGGCTAAACAGATAAAATTGCTATCCTATAGTCTGCTTTGATCTCATTGTTCTGTATAAAAATAGAGGCTCTGATTGCCTTAATTTGTGTATACAGGATTATATTTAAGTTACAACTTCTTACATACTCGAGTAGAAAGATTGGGTGTGATTAAATTACCACTCTATTTAACATGAGTGGCAATTTAATGATACAGAAATAGACATTAAACTTTTTAAACACTGGTTTGTACTCATAGCTTATATTGTAACTGTACATGCCATTTTGCTACAAATTGAATTTCTAGTAGTTTTGAATAGTATAAAGCCATTCTTGTCACAGACTGTGAAAAAGTTCCTGCCAAAGGTCTAGTTTTGTTACTGGAAGAATGGTTGAGCATAGTTCCCGTCACATAGATGCTGAGAAGTAGATGTTGTAAATTAGATGCCGATTAACTTGATGATGGTTCAGAAGAGTAAATCCAGATTTGCTGGGGTCATGCTGGAGCTTTCTTTTGGTATTCACTTTAATCCAAAAACCTGGTGTAGAGAGATCTCCAATTCCAGTCATGCACCATGTTAACTATATTTCGGTCAATGCTGGGCCAAATATATGACAGTGGCCCTGTAAGATTATAATACAGTATTTTTACTGTGCCTTTTCTATGTTTAGATATGTTTAAATACACAAATATTTCTCATTGTGTTACAGTTGCCTACAGTATTCAGTACAGTAACATGCTGTTCAGGTTTGTAGACTAGAAGTAACAGGCTCTACATACCTTATTGCCTACATGTGTAGTAGGCTATGCCATCTAGGTTTTTGTGTTTACACTGTATGATGTTGGCACAATGACAAAATTTCCTAAAGATGAATTTCTCAGGACATAGCCCCATAGTTAATAAATGCACACACAGCAAGTTTCAGGCATTAGTTCAACCTGTTTTATAATTGTACAGTATTTAATCAGCACAATTGAAATAGTGATTTTAATTAAATAACACTGCCTGTTTCCCAAACATTCAATGTGACATACTAAAAAAAAAAAACTTACCTGAAATTCAAATTTATCTTGCTGTCCTCTATTTTTATTTGCTAAATCTGGTAACCCTATACAAATGATAACATTGCTATCAAACAACAGTTATTTTTTAATGGTAAGATTGTAGAGGGACTTTTAATAGAGTACCAAACTAAATTTTTTTTAAAATACAAATACCCACCAAAGTTGAAAATTTTTTTAAAAATACAAATACCCACCAAAGTTGAAAAAGTTGAAAAGCTTTGAGTACTCTGGAAAATCTGCACTTTCAGGGTTAAACGATGCCTCCACCGCTCATCATCAGTTTATCATTTCAGGTTTTTGCCCCTGAAGGTTCATGGTTACTGTTCATTGATTGCTATTTTATCTCTTCTGTTTGTTTTAAAATTGGGACTAAACTAGATCTTCAACATTGAAATCAAAAAATGTTTTTAGAATAATTTTATTCTCCACATTCCTATTTGATTACAGAAGGACCTGAGATCTATTTAAAGTTATTTTAAATGCAAACCATCTTTAATATCACACAATCTTAATTGCCAGTTACAGGATTTGTAGCTATTCACACTAAGTCAAATCACTAGTAGGGTCAAAAGGAAGACTTAGTTCTGGCACTGAGTAAACAAGCTGGGAAAGAGAAAAGGAAACTATGTTTATTGCAGTGTAACTAAGTTATATTAATAAGATTCGTCCTATATTAAGCCCGGGTGAGTAAAAATACCTCCTCAGAGTCAAGGGGTCACTCACGGGAAATAAATTAACTCTCCTGGGACACTAGAGCATGAATTAGTGATCTGGAAGAGGCAATTAATCTCAAATGGATGAGCACTTGGCTTTTAGATTGCTCTCTATTTATAGTTCCCTTAGAACCAAATGTGGTTTGACCCACAGTGTAGATTTATGCAGATAAGCCAAAGCTCTGCACTGATTCAAGACAATAATGTCTCCAAGAGGCAAAAAGCATTTTAGCATATTGGAAAAAACTTGAAAGCTGGTCAAGGAATCTAAAATAAAGACACAACTAATATTAAAGTTGAGATTATTGAAAACTTTACGGATGTTGTTATGAAAGTTTTATTTATGACAGTTAACCCACAAAGTTCCTCCAGCAAATTAGAGGTATGGCAGTAAAGTGGAAAAAAAAAAAAAAAAAGCAATGTGCTATTTAGGGCTATCAGAACTCCTGGGATGCTTCTCAAATTAATCCTGCTTTTCATTTTAAAATAAATTTTATTTTCACAGACAAGTTAAAAGACATTATAGAAGCTTAATATGATAACCACTTTTCTGATGTGAATATTATTAAAACGAATGATAACTGTAAATCACTGAGATTAACTCCATAAATTACATGTAAAAATAAATCTCATTACTTTACAAATCATTTCAGATAGTAGATCCCCAGTGTTACGAGTACTGGGCAGTTTGGTCCTAACCAGCAGAAGGAGCTGTTGCAAGTCCAGGATTGCCTTTAGCCGTTGGCCTTTCCACTACGCCCCTCAATTTTATAGTGAAAAATAACCTAATGCTATTAATGAGAGTCCATTTCATGAGCATACATATATATATATACACACACAAACACACGCACATACATACACAAACACACTTTGTGAACAAAACTTAGAAAAATAGCTATATCTGTGAGGTATGTTATTTAATTTAAAATATTACATTAACACCCACAAAAGTGAATATCTCAAATGAATAAGAACTTATAATTTTGCATTTAGGACTTGGCCAATATTATTTAATCCTCTGCTCATAGATGTTTAAAAAGATAGGCTGCAGTGATACATTTGGCCAATAGGTGGCCTAGAAATCCCACAAATTTGAGACTTATGGGTTTGCAAGGAATTGGGGGCTTCTGATTTGTAAAGAATAACCTACCTTATCAAATCTACATGTTTGAAATTTAAACTCTTGTTTAGAAAGAGAAGTTTCTGTACATTTCTAATGACTTCATTTCTTGCCTTTTTTTTTCCTAATGCTATTACCCGGATGCCACTACTGGGCTATAAAACTAATTGTATTATCTTTTTCTTTTTTTTTTTTTTTCTTTTGAGACAGAGTCTCACTCTGTTGCCCTGGCTAGAGTGAGTGCCGTGGTGATAGCCTAGTTCACAGCAACCTCAAACTCCTGGGCTCAAGAGATCCTCCTGCCTCAGTCGCCCGAGTAGCTGAGACTACAGGCATGCGCCACCATGCCCGGCTAATTTTTTCTATATATTTTTAGTTGTCCAGATAATTTCTTTCTATTTTTTTTTAGTAGAGATGGGGCCTCGGTCTTGCTCAGGCTGTAACTGTATTATCTTTAAAATAGAAAATGAAAGCCCCATGACGTAAGTTGTATTGTTTAATAGATACAAATGTCTCTTTTTTTATTTTTTAAATTATGAGTTCCCGGAAAAGTCACAGTGCAATCTACTGTCTTGAATCACAGAAGAAAGAAGGCAAAAAGGACTCCTAGCTACTTAGGGAAGTATTAAGGGAAGAGAAAGCAAAAAGACCTGGTGTGAGATGGTCAGATTTTTTTCTCACCAGCAAGGCAGTCAAGAAATCCTGGAGTGGTCAGAGAATACTATATTTAGTCAAAAGATTTGATATTATCTCAGATTTAAAATTAATTTCCAGTTGTTAAGCAATTAAATAGTGCCTGCTATTCCCCACAAAAAAGAACTATGTCTCTGAAATATTATTGAAGTAAAAATTTAATAAGGGTAAACTACTGAGACTTAGAAGTGTAGTGATGTACTATGGTTTTATAGTCATTAAAAATAATACTTGAAATGCAGAGAAAATGTATGAAAAAATGAACCAATTGAATTTTTTCATGTTATAGTATTTAGAATAGGGCAAGGCAAAATCCAAAGTGTCTTCTGAATCATAAAGGAAAATTTCAAATTCATAACTATTTTCATATTAAGAAGTTGTATTCTAATGATTTAAAAAATAAGCCTTGTGGGAATAGACACATTGAATTTCAAGTTCAAGGTAATTAAGTAACAGAACTTTATACAGATAGTTTATAGCCTTGTAGGCAAGAAAAGAAAAAAAAAGCATAAAAATATTAATTGTGGGGAGAGTGGGGGTCTTAGAAATTATCTAGTCCTGCTCTTTATTTTTTAGATGTGAAAACTCAAGCCTTGAGAAGCTTAAATGATTTGACCAAGGTTGCATTAGAATACAGATTTCCTGAGTCTTAGTCTGTGAACTACCTCTCCTCTAATTGGCAATTTCTGATAACTCAGCTAGGTGGCTTTGAAATTAATATTTTATTTTTTATGAAAAAAAATTTCAAGTACAGCATAGGATTTTAAAATATCATCAAATTATATTGTATGATCATGTATTTGTAATGCAATCTTAATTAGAAGCCTTCCTTACTTTGAAAGGGGAACTCACAGTGCTCCTGCTTTATTTGAGCAGCTCTGCTTCATTTATCACATCAGTGATGATAGAAACGGCAAGAAGTTCTGTCTAACGGTGGTGCAAAAACTAATAGAGAAAGAAAGGCTTTTTGATATAATAAAATACTGGATTTACTCAGTTATATTTAGGTTTTATAGTTATATATTTATAGCTATAGGAAAACACCTTTATTGTTGAAATTCCTTCAGAAATAATAATGTTATAAATTTGAAACTCCTATTTTTTCCATTGACTTTTTTTTTTTGATCATGTAAGATTTCTTAGGAATACAACTGTCACATTATAGCGACACAGACAGTCGAGATGATGGGGTTATTAATTTGATCTTGAATAATTATTTCAAGTATTCTGTTGTACACAACGTGATCTATTTATTATTAATAAAATAGATTACAGCAAGCCCTTTGCTAGTTACTTCAGTCATTTCTTGCTGTCACCATATGCTATGGTTTTAATGTATGCTGGAACTTAAGCCCAAGGTGATAATATTAAGAGGTGGGGCCTTTGGGAAAGTGATTAAGTTGTTAAGCCTCTGCCCTTGTAAATGGGATTAATGCCCCTATAAAAGAGGTAACAGAGAGCTCCGTGGTCCTTCTGTCCCTTCCATCCCTTTTGCCATGTGAGAACACAGTGTTATCCCCTCCAGAAGCTGCAGCAACAAGGTGACATCTTGAAAGCAGAGACTGAACCTTTGTCAGACACACCCAATCTGTTGGCACCTTGATCTCGAACTTTCCAACCTCCAGAACTGTGAGAAATTCGTTTCTATTACAGGTGGCTCATGAACAGCATGAAGGTTGGGGTGCCAACCACCACTCTTCGCTCTGACACTCCTTCTGACAAAAATCCACACATAACTTTTGACTCCCCAGAAACTTAACTACTAATAGCCTACTGTTGACCAGAAGCCTTACCAATAACATAAACAGTGGATTATCACGTATTTTGTATGTTACATGTATTATATACTGTATTCTTACAATAAAGTAAGCTAGAGAAAAGAAAATGTTATTAAGAAAATCATAAGGAAGAGAAAATATATTTACTATTTTTTGAGTAGAGTGGATTATCACAAAGGTCATCATCTCCATTGTCTTCCTGTTAACTAGGCTGAGGAGGAACAGGAGGAGGAGTTGGTCTTGCTGCTTCAGGGGTGGCAGAGGCAGAAGAAAATTCATGTGTAAGCGGACCCCTGCAGTTCAAACCTGTGCTGTTCACGGGTCAACTGTATCTATAAATTACCCAGTTTGTGGTATCCTGTTATACCAGCACAAACTAAGACTAAGACACTGTTGAATAATTTTTAAATCTTATAGAGTATTTCTCAAACTCTGTACCTTACTTTTGCTTTTCACTTAATCATACCCAGTTATAGGCCTACTCTGAATTGGTAAAGTTTGACATTTTATTCTGATGTCTTTAATGTCTGCTCCAAGTCATAGTGCTTATGGCATGTCTAGAGACTCTTGGAGGAGAGGAAATTTGACCTGGCCCTTGAAGGGCAGGTAGGATTTGAACAGTGAGGAAAGGATATTCCAGCCTCCAGGGATGTTGTGCAGAGAATACAAAGAAATTAATGGACTGGTTTACCTGGAGCTTCGTGACATACAATGACATGAGAAATGAGGCTAGAAAGATAGGTTGGGGCTGTATTAAAGGGATGCTTAGTCCCAGAAAGAGAACTTTACCTTATATGCTATGGCATTAGACATTGAAAGTTTTCAAGTAGGAGAATAATTCCATGAAGTCAATACTTAAAAAGAAGTTAGATTTCCTGGTGGTCTAGGATATAAATTGTAGGAGAAAAGTAACTGGTAACAAGAAGGCTGCTATTATAACGGAGTAGATCAAAGGTAATATAGGCCAAATTAGGGTGGTAGCTATGAGAATGAAATAAATATTCCAAAGGAAAAAATGAAAGGAGTGACTGACTACTCCCTATACCTTGCTCCTCCGTCCTCCCCACTTCAGCAATCTAAACAAAAGATTGCAGTTTTCACCCATCTCGTGGGAAGATTTAAAGTTTAGGAGGGATGACATAGGCAAGTCATGTGTTACTATGCCTATGAAGAGGGCAGTACATTTTAGCCACTAATATTGTCATATCTCTGAATGTTTACAACTGTTGTGGACATCGAAACAGTAAAAATCACCAAAAACGTATTTCCCTAAAAGTAATAATACAAACATCTTCAAGAGGACATGTGTTTGGCAGAACACTTTAGTACTTAATCTAACCACAACTATGGAAAAGGAAAAAATAATACCATCACAAATAATTCATCACATCCAAAACAAATAAACAGTACTCCTACTTGCTGTTCATACATAGATAGTGTGTTAAGTTGAGTAATCATGGAATTCACTGCTTTAGATTTAATCAGCCATTGAATGCCCAAAAATATTTGTTGGAAAATTTTTCATTAGCATTTTAAATAGTTTCTCTTTGGTAAGGTGAGCAGTACCTCAAAACCCAACATGTAAACACTGAATCCAACAGAATTCCACCTTAGTAGTTTAGAAACATACTTACATCTCTCACATTCTCTGTGAGAGAATAGAGATCTTAGAAGTATCGATATTTATAGTGACAGATACTGTGTATTTATAAAGCCAAGTTTTAAAAAATCCTACCTTAGTGCAAAGTAGTACCCTCTGTAGAGATTTCGCTAGTTCTTTGTAAAGGTCAAACTGTTCACATCTATTTGTGAGGATTTTAAGTCAGTAGGAGATTGGAAATTAACAATTTCTTGCACACAATAGCTGTTGAAATTTACGTAAGTACTGTATCTCACTTAGTAGTCACAAAAACCATATGGAATAAGTGATGGTATCTCCAGTTCTTGAGAAGGAAACTGAAATTCAGGAAAAAAATAAGTAAGTTATTTAAGATCACAAAGCTACTAAGTAGTGGACTAGGAATCAGAACCCAGGTCTTTTTGCTATGAAAATCCCACTCTTTCATAGCATACTGTTTCATAAAAACCATTGGTCAAGCTTCTCACTGTAGGAATAGCTTTTAGATATTTTGTCGGAAAGAGGGGCTGTTGAATATAAGGAAGTGATTTAAACAAGATTTAAAGTGATTTTAATTAATGGGTTTTTTTAGGTATCCAAAAGTCATAAATGAAAAGGCTTCATAGTACAAGTCTTTATATGACAAGTAGTTCAGAGTACGTTCTGCTGCCTTCAAAAACTAAAAATTTAAGAGCCTTTAAATTCTGGGTTTAGAAAAAGAGCACTCATAGTTTTAGATTGACTAATAAAATCTAGATGAAATTAAAATTCTTCATATTGCAAGCCCCAGCATGATTCATGAATAAAGTGGATAGCACCTGCTCATATGGCTTGGTGAAGCTTAAGAATATTGTAAATATCTTAAACTGAATGTTACTATTTATAAAGTGATCATATGAATGAGTTAGAAAGAAGCATATTACAAGAAGTCTTAATAGGTATAAATGGTTATGATTGCCTTCAATAAAAAAGAATACAGACATTTATATGCAGATGTCCAAACATATGCAAATATGCACAGGTTATATTCCTATAATTTAACATATTATATTATTACAAATTATTTAGTATTATTCTGATACTTGAGAATACTCTAAAGTTTTTTATAACTGTTATAATTCTGTCTACATTTCTTTGTCACACCTTAGTCAGTATGCAAACTAGAAATACAAAGTTTGTAAGCAACAGCCCTATTGTTTTAAATTAGCTATTCATTACTATATTGAGGAAATATCTTTCAGAAGTTCTTAACCTTTTTTTTTGCCCCTTTTTTTGGGCACCGTTTCAGAATAATATTTTTAAGTGCATAAAATACATAAGGTTATTAAAAAGTCAATTATTTTGAAACATCAAAATATTTTTTAAATTTGTAAATATGTGCTTTTTATTAATTCATTAAATTACAAGATCTAGCAGCAGTCTAATAACTACTGGGTCTTATGAGATATCTACAACAGCTATAATGTAATAGGAAAAGATCTGTGTTTTCTATCAGTGACAAGTCACAATTGCTAACACTTGATTTGTTGCCTATATTCATAATGGAAAGAAACGCTAAATTTCAGTTGAACGTTAGTGAAAATAAAGATGTAATTTTCTTTCCAACCAAATTTTAGTCTGCACATGGACCCCATGGAGGCCCATGAAACCCACCTTTCTTTTTTTTCCTTGAGACAGAGTCTCAACTGTTGTCCAGGCTAGAGTGCCATGGCATCGGCCTAGCTCACAGCAACCTCAAACTCTGGGCTCAAGCGATCCTCCTGCCTCAGCCTCCCAAGTAGCTGGAACTATAGGACATGGCACCACACCCAGCTAATTTTTTCTATTTTTAGCAGAGACAGGGTCTCATTCTTGCTCAGGCTGGTCTCGAACTCCCGATCTCAAGCAATCCTCCCGCCTCAGCCTGCCAGAGTGCTAGGATTACAGGTGTGAGCCACTGTGCCTGGCCATCCTACATTTAGAAAGTTACCTGTTTTCTAAAAACTTGTATCAGCAATGATTATTTACTATTATTGCATGCTTTGGGGTTCTATTATAATAATCTTCATAATATTTAAGGTAGTCTCGTAGGCTGGGCATGGTGGCTCACGTGTGTAATCCCAGCACTTTGGGAGGCCAAGGCAAGAGGATCACTTGAGGCCAGGAGTTTTACCTTAGCCTGGGTAATATAGCAAGACCCCTATCTCTACAAAAAAATTAAAAATTTAGCCAGGCATGGTGGTGCGTACCTGTAGTCCTAGCTACTCAGGAGGCTGAAGCAGGGGGATTGCTTGGGCCTAGGAGTTCAAGGTTGCAGTAAGCTGTGATTGTGTCACTGGCACTCCAGCCCGGGAAACAGTGAGATCTTGTTTCTAAAAAAAAGGAATCTAAACTACTATAACAAATTGGGCTGGTATACATTTTGGTATTTCATATGATGGACGTCTTATTTCTCAGTCACGTAGCACTAAGACAGGTGGCTCTCCTTCATAAGGTAATTGAGGGACCCAGACTCCTTTCATCTTGAGGCTGCATTATCTCCTGGGGCATTGTCTGCTTGCTGTTGTCTATATCCCAAGCATAGAAGGGGAAAGGGAGTGTGAAAAAAAGCACACCAACTTCTTAAAAGGCTTTGGCCCAGACGTGGCACACGTCACCACCTCCCTCGTTCCTTCGGCGGGAATTAGTCACGTGGCCCCGTCGGGGCGCCGCTTCCTAGTAACAACCCCGTACTGTGGAATGGGGAACGCAAAGTTTGGCTCCACGGTTAGCTCTTGAGGCCACAGTCGTATTTCCTCTTAAAGCTTTTATATGGCAGATTTGGGGGAGTGTTTTCCTCATATGATATCATCCTTCACATTCCTGAGATGAATCCTACTTGGTTCTGATGGGTGGAGGTTTTTCTAAATTGCCGAGCTGGGAGGAAAAAGCAAAACACACATCCATCTTCGCTCTGTGAGTGAGAACACCTGAACTGCAAACAGATGAGACATCTTTGATGTGTCCCCCCTCTCTGACTCCTCAAAGGTGAGCTATCGGTTGCTGCTTCCTATTTATTTTACATCCTAAATACTACTTAAATCAGGACTGCCCCTGCCACTGCCTTACATCAGATCCTCATAAATCCTCTGCTGCACTCCTTCTATAATAGCCTCCTGACAGTGCTTGCCTTTAGTTCTGCCCTCCCTCCCAAGGCCATTTCCTACCAGGATTCTCCAAACTTAGAAAACTTCACACCCCCGTGAGCGAAAAAATTGAGCACATGCCCCCATACATGCACATTGGTTTATAAGCATGTGTACTCCTTCACAATTGCATGTATTTCCTAAAATGTATATACAAATTAAAAATTTTTAAATGGAAAGATTAAAAGATAAGTAGAAATCGAAGTTCTAAAATGATCTTCACCATGCAATGGAATATTTGATACATACATATATCATTCTGGGTACTGCCAAGATAAGGGATACCATGAGCATTAGAGGAGGAACGGAAGCATGACCTGAATGTGGGGGAAGCTGGGAAGTACAGGTCAGTCTGGACAGGGAGAGTCTGAGGACTTGAGTGGAAAGGCTGGAGCTTGCGGGACAGTCTGAGAAGCAGCAGGTCCAACCACAAACAAGGACAGTGAAGTGGGAGCTCCTGCAGAGGTCTCAGGAAACTGCTGCGTGAGACCATCCCTCGGCCCCCGACGACCTTCTGAGTGAGCATAATGATTTTTGCTTCACCTCTGCCTTCTAGTTTCCTTAAATTCCTCTCATCAGAAAACGCAAACACATTACTGGGAAAGCAATTCTGAGAAATTTATTTCCCAGCCTCAGAAAATGCTGGAGGTGACGGTGCCAGTTAACAAGCAATCCCAGTTGTGCACACTACACTTGGGGGCACAACTACTTCCGACTGGAGACTAATGCTCTGTTCTGGATTCAGAGTAATTGTCCCAAAATGCACCTGATTTTGTCTTACTCAAAATCTTTCCATAGCTTCCTTTTGCCTCCAGTGGTTTATAATCATATTGCCCTCGAAAACTTTTGTTCACATACTTACCCAGGAGCACAAACAAATAAAATTCTTATATTAGACCTTGGTTGAATGGTGGGAGAGTGTCGGAAGCCTCTTCTATTCCCCCATTACCCTATACAGTGCCCCTTTAGTAGGGGAAGTTCCAAAGCTCCATAGAACCTGTTTAGAAATCACTGCTGCCCTAAATGTTGACATTCAAAGCAATTAGCATGGCATAGAAAGCTCTCCATCATCTGCCTCCTGCCACCTTCAGTTTCACCTTCCACTAGCCTCCAGGCCACCCTGCATGCTGCCATTCTCAATTTAATTATTCTTACCTCAAAGCTTCTCCTTGGCATATCCGTTCCACTTTACTTAGAATGTTCCTCCTACCTTATCCATCAGGTATACTCTTATTCCCAAATCCTCACTTCCTGCAGATAATTTCCCCTGGCTCTAACAATCCCCTTCCTATGAGTAAAATACTTGATTCAAAGTAGGATTCCAGAATTGTTGAGTCCATGAATTGAGGGTGTGTGGATTGAGCTGTCTCAAAACAGCTTCCCTAAAATACACAGTTATGCATTGTCCCCACTCTTCGTTTCTCAATTCTGTAGGCACTTAGAAAAATATAGCGTATAGTTTTATTGTTGGTCCTCTTTTACTAATGGATAGTTTTGTGTCTGTGTGTGTGTGTGTGTGATTTTGCCAAAACCAAGAGCCTTTCTGAAATTTCTCAATGAAAATAAGATATTTTGCTTTTGCTGGAGAAAAATGGAAAATCATTGTAAAAATTGACAAAAGCAAGCATTTCTTGACTCTTGTATTCATAATACACTCCAGTAACTGTCCTGTGCTCTCCCTCCAACTTTGCCATCCACCATTTATTTCCCTACGCTAATCTCTTCCTTCAGACTGGACAGTTTTCTTACCATCTTTACAAACACTGTATTAGGCTTTGCTTCCAATCCTTTTCTCATACCATTCCCTCTCTTAAAATATCATTTCCTCCCCATCTGCATTTCCTATCCTCATCCTTTCCAACAAGAAAGATCCAGTTCACAAACTGCCACTTCTAAACAGTCCATATTATTTATTCTCTTCGGCTTTGAAATTTATTACCATTTGACTGCATCTTTTCATTTAGCAACTAATCCCACATTGCCTTGCATTATTATTGCTCTTTAAAGTATTTTTATCTTGTCCTGAATTATCAAAGATATGGCATTTTACATTTATTCACATCATCTTCCGTAATTAGCCCATTGCTATATACTTAACAGGTGTTCTACACTTACTGAAAGTGCATGTCCAAGGACCAGGGAACTTTCATTTTGTTTCGAGTGATTGATTCAGTTATTCATTCAACAAACAATTAATTGATTTTTCACCTATTTGCATGGATAACTTAACATTGCTTTGAATCATGTGCTACAACATAAATGACACCAAGATTTGAATGTGAAACTTAAAAACAGAATTATAATGGATCAGAACCGAATAGTAGCAATCTTCACCGGTGCTGTATTGGCAAGAACATTGGGTTGAAAATTAGAAGACGTAAGTTTCAGTCCTGGATATTTCACAAGTATCTTTGGGAAAAGTGTGAGACCTCTCTGGGCTCCAGTTTATACATTTCTAAAAGAAGAGTGTTGAATTTTGTTATTTTTGTCATCCATTCCACCCCCCAGAAAATAATCTGATTCACCTTTGGGCAACTAACAAACCAACCCACTTAAAATAAGGAGATTATCCAGGTGGGCTCAATTAAATCATAAGGGGCCTTAAATGTCGAAGGAGGAAGCAGAAAAGCTTAAGTCAGTTGATGCAGGGCCAAAAAGACCAACCTCCCATTGCTGGCTCGGAAGGTGAAGGGGTCATGAACTAAAGACTGTAGTCAACTTCTAGACCCTGGAAAAAGTGAGAGAACAGATGGTTTCCCAAAACCTCCAGAAGGATCCAGCTCTACCAACACCTTGTTATTAGCCCAATAAGACCCATTTTGGATGTCTGACCTCCAGGTCTGAAAGATAATAAATCTGTGTTGTTTTAAGCCACCAGGTTTGTGGCGATTTGTTACAGCTGCAATAGAAAACTAATACGCCTCCCACCCAACAAAAAAGATTTTTAATAAAAGAAAAAAAAATGGTAAACTTTTTTTAGTAAAGTAGTATGTGAGCAAAATAAATCAACATGGCATGTATGAACTAGCAGCAGTCACTTTAGGGACTGTCTGAAATCCTTGTTTATTAAAAAGAAAGCAGAATAATTCATCTACTTATTTACTTTATGAAGCACTCACTTTCATCTTCCTGGTCTCAGAAGATGTATTTGTTTGATCATAATAAATTATTACAGCATAGCATTACCAACATGTTTTTTTCCATTGTCTAGCAGTTTTAAAAATGATTCCTACTAATAACCCATCCTGGCTATAGAGACAAGTGACTTCAGGAACTCAGAAGATATTTAAATTAAAGGGAGCATTTATGACCATTTAGTCTATTCCCTTCAATTTAGAGGTGAGTGATTGTGCCCCAGAGGTAAGGAGACTTGTCCGAAGTTACACAGTTTTTAGTAGCAGAATGGGAAGTGAGATACAACCCCCACCTGGCACTCCAGGCCAGTGTGGCTGGCTGAGGGTGAGGACGGAGAGGGTGGGAGAGGGGGAGGACCTAGAGAGGAGGGGCAGCCACACATAGGAGTTTGGATTTCACCCACGTATGATAGGAAGCCAAAGTCTGCTGTATATTTTCAAATTTATAAATTTAACATAACATTAATAATATGAATATATGGACTTAATTTGTAATGATGCAAGAATGAAAGTAAAGAGACCAATGGCAAGGTTGTGGCAGTAGTAGGGGTGAGAGACGGTGGCAGCTGAACGAGGTGCTAGCCAAGGTGATAAAAATAGGAACGGGTTCAGGATCCACTTTGGAGCTACGATCAATAGAACTTGCTGATAAGCTGGATGTGTGGGTAAGGAAAATAGAGGAATCAAATATTATTCCCAGATTTTGGCTTAATAGTGCCATATACTGAAATGGGAAGACTCCAGGAGGGAAAAAGCAATTCTACTGTATCTTTTAAGTTTACACCATCAATTAAAAATCAATACATTATATCTTGATTCGGTCCATAAGCATCTACTTATGTGTAAAGCATTCTGCTAGGCATAATTTTATATATATATTCACTTCTGTTACATGGATTATAACTGAAGAAAGGGCTAAGCCTGGTAGTATTGGATAAGAGGAGTTCAAAAATGACTACAAGGAAAGCAGGATAGGATTTGCCATGTGAGTGGTACTAATACAGTGCTACAAGAGTCGTAAGTGAAACTATTTCTTACAGGACAAAGGTGAAAGAAACACACAATAGAGGAAGTTTTTTTTTTTTTTTTTGAGACAGAGTGTCACTCTGTTGCTCTGGCTAGAGTGAGTGCTGTGGCGTCAGCCTAGCTCACAGCAACCTCAAACTCCTGGGCTCAAGCAATCCTCTGCCTCAGCCTCCCGAGCAGCTGGGACTACAGGCATGTGCCACCATGCTCAGCTAATTTTTTTCTATATATTTTTAGTTGTCAGATTAATTTCTTTCTATTTTAGTAGAGACGGGGTCTCGCTCTTGCTCAGGCTGGTTTCGAACTCCTGAGCTCAAATAATCTGCCCGCCTCGGCCTCCCAGAGTGCTAGGATTACAGGCGTGAGCCACCACTCCTGGCCGAGGAAGTTTTTTGAAATGCATTTTTTAGGAGAGAGGTGGCATTTCAGGCAGAGGGAACAGTATTCCCAAAGGCAAGGCAGTGGGGAAGTTCAGAGCATCTCCAAAGTCTAGGAAACAGTGCAGATTGGTTTTGATTGATTCGTACATTCATTCATTCATTCATTCATTCAACAGGTATTCATGGAAAACTTAGTGCACGTCAGTTATTGCCTTACCTGATGAAGTTTCACAGATGTCTGAGACACAGCCCTTCCCTCAGGAGCTTTACTGCCTGATAGTGGTGTTGGATTAATTCAACAAACATATGGGAAAGAGATATAAAAACAATTATTCATACATTTTTTCATTGACTCAATAGCTATTTACTGTGCTCCTACTATGTACATTGTTCTAGGACTTGCACATTGCTCTAAGACTTATATTCTAGTACAAATGAATGTGCTTACGGAAATACTAGGAAAGGATTAGTAAAGTCCATCTGGTTTTAGTTTATGATGTGATTGTGATTATTCAGGAGAGGCTTTACAAAAAGGTCAACTTTTACACTAGAGTAGTTGCCAAAATCTTAGGCAAAAGCCATGTTATGGAGGGAGTTTGGCTGAATTCAGTTGGCGCGTGGAAGTCATCGAGAGACTTCTTACCACCTGAGTGACAGAATTAGAGCTTTAATTTATCTCTTATTAATTTAGTACAGGCAGAGCTAAAATAAGAAGAAACAGGGGAAGAAAGAGAAGTTTTAAAGGCCTTCCATCTCCCAGACGAAAAGCAATGAAGCTACGATCTAAGCAGCGCCAGTGCACCTGGAATGCAGAGCTCAAGATTCATTGCAGAGACTGAATAAATGAGAACAGGCAACTCACTAGCTACTCCTTCTTTGTGTCTACATCCAGGCATGACCCAGTTTCAAAAGGGAATGGCCTTATTAGTAAAGATGTACAGAAATTGAAACCCTCATACATTGCTGGTGGGAATGTAAAATAGTGTGGCCACTACAGAAAGCTGCTTGGCAGTCCTCAAATGGTTAAACATAGAGCTACTGTAAGACCAAGAAATTCCACTCTCAGGGAAGTACACAAGGGAATTGAAAACATATGTCCACACAAAAATCTGTACAGGAGTATTCACAGCAGTGTCATTTCTAATGGCCCAAAGTGGCAACAACTCAAAAACCCATCAACTAATGAGTGGATAAAGAAAATATGGTGGCCGGGTGTGATGGCTCACGCCTGTAATCCTAGCACTCTGGGAGACCGAGGCGGGAGGATCGCTCAAGGTCAGGAGTTCAAGACTAGCCTGAGCAAGAGTGAGACCCCATCTCTACTAAAAATAGAAAGAAATTGGCTGGACAACTAAAAATATATGGAAAAAATTAGCTAGCCATGGTGGTGCATGCCTGTACTCCCAGCTACTCAGGAGGCCGAGGCAGGAGGATTGCCTGAGCCCAGGAGTTTGAGGTTGCTGTGAGCTAGGCTGATGCCACGGCACTCACTCTAGCCCGGGCAACACAGCGAGACTCTGTCTCAAAAAAAAAAAGAAGAAAAGAAAAGAAAATATGGTATATCCATATAATAGAATATTAATCAGCTTTAGAAAGGAGTAAAGTACTAATTCTTGCTGTAACATGGATAAACCTTGGAAACATGATGCTGAATGAAAGAAATCCAACATAAAAGGCTACATATTGTATGATTATATTTATTTGAAGTGTCTATAACAGGCAAATCCACAGAGACAGAAAACAGATTCATGGTTTCTGGGGACTAAGGGGGAGGTAGGGGTGGAAAATGACTGCCAGTGGGTTCTGGGTTTCTTTTTGGTGTCATGAAAATGTTCTAAACTTATATATTGGTAATAGTTTCACAATTGTGTGAATATACCCAAAACACTGAATTGTACACTTTTAAAAGGGTAAATTTTGTGGTAGGCAAGTTATATCTTAATGAAGGTGTTATTTTAAAAAGAGAATGACTTTAAGACTGGTGATACTATATTACCAGGATATAGCAGACACAAGGAACAGCAGATTTAGGAGGAAGATGAATTTGGAATATAATAAAGTTAAGGCATTTGAAAAACATTTAAGTGGAAATACTCATTATTGAAAATGTTCATCTGCAGCTTTAAAAGAGGTAGACTTGAGGATCATGTGCACAGAAATGATTTTTGGAAACATGGGAGTGGATAAAACTCTGAGTGAGAAAGTGAAAAAAGAAGAGATCGAGTCAAGATAAAATCTTGAAAAATGTTATAGGAAGGGCAGAAAGCGAGAAAACAGAACTCCAGAAAGAAAAATTACTTGAAAAAAGGCCTGAGGGAAGAAGGAGCACTGAGCATGTGAAGAACTGCAGTGTGAGGCCAGCGTGGCAGAGCCCAGAGGTAAGTCAGGGCACGGGATGAGACTGGAGGCACCGTCAGAAGTGACCTCAGATCACCTTCGTGAGTAGGGTTGAGGATGTTTGGTCCTTAGCCTAGGAACAATATGAAGTTCACAGGCAGATTTGCATTTTTCCTAATTTGTATGAATTGAAGGGGTACAAGTACAGTTTTGTTACATGGATATATTGCATAGTGGTGAAATCTGGACTTTTAGTGCAAACATAATCACTCTGGCTATAGTGTGGAGAATGATAATCCTGTTAGGAGATAATAATTCGCACTGGGGTGGTGACAGTGTAGTTGGAGGGATTTGAGAGCAATTTTAGAGATAAAATGGTAACTGGGTGATGTTTGAATGTGGATGGTGAGGGACAGGCCTGTGCCAAGGGATATGTTTCAATTTCTGCCTTTTTTGGAATGGATTGTGATGCTTTTGAATGGGACTGAAGAGGAACCCACCATGAGGGGGAAGTGGTGACTGACTGAATCCAAGCAAAGATTCAGTCTACTGGGAAGACAGTTGTGTACACGAGATTGCCACCCAGCAGAGAGCTCTGAGCTGAAGATGGTAACTTAGGAGCCGTCATCATCTGGATGGTCTGAAGCCATAGGGTAAATAAGACTGATTAAGGAATAAGAATAGAGCAAGAATCAAACAAGTCCAGTCTAGCACTATACAACTGATGCCTGCAATGAACATACCGAACGCCAGCATTTAATGGTCATATTGAGGGGAATGAGTCACTGGAGGGGGGGAAAGAGAGAGAGAGAGACACAGAGAGAGAGAGAGAGAGAGAAGTGTTGGTCAGAGAAATGGAAGGAACATCAGCATAATCCACTGGATTTCATGGAGACCCAGGAAAGACTTTCAAAGAGAAAGGAGCCACCAACAGGGAAGGATGGTTTAGATGCTGCTAAGAGATCAGTGAGGGTAAAGACTGGCAAGTGTCAGTTGTGAAAATTTAATATAATTCCACAGCAAAAATGTATCATAAATAGATTAAATTACAAAACTTAAACCTGGGCACAAACTTTTAATGAGGAGGTGTGACCAGCTGTTGACTGTGGTTAAAGACTATGAGTGTTAAAAGGAGCCCTGACGATGATTAGGGAGCTGAGACTTGGTGGCCTTCCAAGTAGCTTAGTAATACACCAGGACTCAACCACCTGAAGGCTGTTCCAGACAGGAATTTTCCAGGCCTATGGTCCCATGGCTCCTCCCTCCCCGGAACCTCCACCCAAAGAAGGCCAGAAATGTGGAAGCAAGCTGGGAACCCCCATAATTTCTGGTAGTCTCTAAAAACAGAGAAGGTAAACACACACATTGGATTCACAAAATCTTTTGGTAGCATGAAAACATATGTATTTCTTAAATCAAAAGTTCATCTTTCCCTCTTTTCCATACCCCAGTCCCACCTCCAGTGCCTAAAATTCATGCTCTAATTCCTGTTTGCTGAATATACAATTGGTCAGTTTGGGAGGGTTTAGTTAATTAGAAGTGTAACAATACTAGCGAAGTGAATGACAGCATCATCCAACCATTTTTGCCATGTTGTCTTAATCCAATAATGACTTCAGGGTGGATGGTTATCAGTGAGGTAGGATGGTGATTTTCTGTTATTTAAGGTAATTCAATCCAAGCAGAACATAAACATTATGAAAATTCATACTTTCAGCTAGATCTATTTTACATGCATTTGAAAGCTTGCTGTATTTAATCACTTTTTATTACATAAACTTATGATGTGGATAATGTTGTTGATTTTTTATTCATCTCTTAATGGGTAGTTTCAGAGCTAAACCACATAAGCGTCCTCCTACGGTGCTGCTAAATGGTACGATCAAAGTCAAAGATGACAAATCATTCATCAAGAACCACAACCCTAAGTTACAGGGAAAATAAACTGGAGCTGAAAGGTATTTATGGGATCTCTTGCAATTGCTCAAGAAATATTAAAGTATCTTTCAGTTTGATTACATACAGCTTTAAAATATATTGTGGGTAGAAAGCAGGCTGCCTTACTAAGCTTCTTTTTCCGAGTGTAATTAACAAAGTTCAAGTTTCAGGGTTGTGGGCTTTCAAATTAATGTTCAGTGAGCCCTTCCTTTTTCAGAGGCCATAGCTTGGTAACAATGTTTTGGGATTGTACAGGCCCTCGACTTCTCTTTCTCTTTTTCTCCTCTTTTTTCTGTTGCTTATTTTCCAGATACGTCATCCCTGATTAGTACTTCCACTTGGCAAGGCAGCAGAGAGGGAGCTGAAACTTAATTCCATTCATTTTACCTCTTGCTAGCAGCAATGGTAGAAAATTTATTATAGGAAGAGGTTGAACGTGTTGCCTGAAATGAAGTTCAGGGAATGTAATATATTTCAATTACTTGAGCTCTCACTCTGTTCTTTAGCCAAATAATCCAGTCCCGGGTGTGCAGTCAGCTGTTCAAGTTTCATTTGTGGAGTGTCCACACAAGCTGCTTCTCCCTTCTTGGCCTGCTCTACCTACCAACTTTGTCAGCAGTCCTATGCATTGCTAATTCTGCCTGGAGCAAGGCAGCACAGTGAAGTCTGGCTTCCCACTGGGTTCACGGCACTCTAGAAAAAGTGAGAAATTATAGCTTTAAAGACACAGTCCTTAGAGTTCGCTTAGAATTGCCTGGGGAATCTTGTTAAAAATGCAGATTCTAACTCAGAAGGTCTGGGGTGGGGCCTAAGATTCCGCATGCGATGCTGCTATTGCTGGTCCATGGATCCACACATTTTAAGTACAAAAAGCTTACACAAACTGTGGTAGACCTTGATAAGCAATAAATAAGAACTCATTCTACTTTTACATAAAGTTCAGAATATAGGCAATAAAATAAAGATCCCCATGGTATACATTTTTATTCAAATGCAGAACAATGTATTCTTTGCTATACATCAGTGGGTTTCAAACATGTTTTATGAAGAACATCAGAATTCCTTGCTCAGAAAGAAATATTTTATAAAACTTCAATATAAAAAACAGACAAAAGTGGTTTATGGAGGGAGGATCCCCTATACCCCGTCCATTTCAGCATCTCACAGCCAGAAGGATCTTGGCGGAACTCTATTTTCCAAAGGCCACAGATAAAAGGCCATCACTTTAGGCTGCAGTTTCTATTTCCTGGCCCGTGGCACAAAGTAGCATACCTTCCATTCAGCACACATTTATTGAGCACCTACCATGTGTCAGGCACATAGTGGAGCTGATATTCTAGTGGAAAAGACCAGAAGTAAACAATAAACAGGATGAATAAATAAATTACATAATACATTAGAAGGAGAAGAGAGCTATTCTAGAAAAGAAAATGGAGAACAGAATAAGAGGAGTCAGGAGTGCTGGGGGGGGTGAGGCTGGTGCAGCTGCCAACGGGTGATCAGAGGAGGTCTCACTGAGAAGGTGATACAAGCAAAGACTTGAAGGTGACCCCGTGCTACACTGATGGGGCATGAGCTAATGGTAGCAAGTTGCTGCTCAGGCCCACCCTCCAAGAGGGTAGCCTAAGGGCCATCTGAAGACAATCCATGATGGTGGTTGATCCTACAGGACACTGAGCCCAGCCCACAACTCTCAGATCGCAAGGAGGCATGAAGCCACACGATGGGTTTTGCACCCGACCATCTTGCCGAGATCATTCAAGATCTTGGAGTCAGTATCATCAATCATTCATTCATACATTCACTCATCAATCGTGTATTAATCGCTCCCATGCTGGGGACCCTGTGCCAGGTGCCCAGAATGCAGAGTTCAATCAGCTGAGGTCCTCCTTGCTCCTCAGGAAGCTTGCAACCTAGCCAAGGCACACGTGCATGAAATGACAGTCCCCAAACAATGTGCTAGGTGCAGAATAAAGTTATGCACTTGGGTGATAAGAGTTCACAGGACATCAACACTGGCCAGGGTCATATAAGGCCACCTGACATAAAGGATGAACAGGCCTTCCATGATAGCAACCTGCCCTCCACCCTAGCAAATTCACTGGCTGAATAATTTCCCTCTGAAAGTCTGAAACCCTTTATAAATACCAGGTTCTGACTCAGGGTTGGGTTTTTTTTCTCCCCAAATAATTGTTAATTGAAGTAAATTGTTACCTTCAGATATTCCTGCACTCTACATTGGTGAAATGTTTTTCTTCGTTTGTAGAGTAATTTATTTTGTTACACATTCATTGTACATGACACTTCATCATGCTGAAATGCATTTTCTTGATTGTCTATGGAGCTACCCAGGGCTAATAAATGTGTTGCTACATTTTCTAGACTGAAAAATGTCTTGAGTGAGAAAACAACAGAGAGAGGGAGGGCAGAGGGAAGAAGGGAAAGAGAGACAGGTGAACAGAGAGAAAGGCAGAGAGCAAACAGAAGTAAGCCCTAGCGCACAGAGAGGAAAGTACATTTTGTCCATATGGTCCAGCGTCCGAGCAATGCTTGCACTCGAGTGACATAACATCGCTCGTGCCAGGAAGGCTCAGGAGTCAGCCTGCTGGTAGTCATTTCTGCCACCTTAGTCCCGAAACAAGTTGCCCAGAAGAGGAACTGGATAAATGCACGATATCCCAGCATAAGGGATTTGTGCTTCCTAGGGACCAGACTTTTTAATTGAGGGATGAAAGAAGAAATCTCAGCACAGAAACTAAGTTTTAAAGGATGTCACCAGAGCTGTGCACACAGGTCTAGGTGATTCCTTTATTCTCACAGTCCCACCCCGCTTTTCCAGGGTGCCACGCAGGCTTCCTCTGGCTGTGGTCCCCAGCACTGGGGTATGTGTGGTCCTGTGGGCTGGCGTGCTTTTTTCTGCTTGTAGGAAATGATAGCACTTTGCCAGCAGGGGCTAGCTCTCCAGCCACCGCGCCCCAACCCCCAGCACAAAAGCTTAGTCTTCTGGGGGTGGCTCCAGAGGCTCTTTGTTGCTTTTTCCTGTCCACCGCCTGCTTCCTTGTCCACTCAGCCCCCTACCCCACACACACATAGCAGCCCAAAGGATTAGAGCATGCTTTCATTTTTCTGAACATTCATTAATCGTTACCCCACTCCTTCAGCCTGAAGGGAACTCCATCACCACAATTCCTGGGACTGTGACTTGTGACACAGACGGGCACAGAGCCAGGCCTGAGTGGCCCCACCTTTCCATTATCATCGATGCCGCTGTAGACCGCAGGTTGTCAATCACAGTGCACTTCCCAGCACCTCGGAGCAGACAGGCTCAATCTAGAACGCTGAGGGGAGAAACAAATGCCTACTTTTTGATCCGACTTTACTTTAAAAGCTCGTTTTTATAAAAGAACAGCCACATAGACTGGTCACATTGACTGCTCATCCTGTTATCCTCTTTCTGGCGGTGACATGGAGGGACGATGTGTAGAAAGGTATAGTTTGTAGAACTTTCGCCAAGTTAGATTACATTTTAGCAACAATTTCAACAGATAACCCTCAAACATCCCTTGCTTCCCTTAATAACCCATTAATGATACATGGTTCATGAATTTATTTGTATACTCTCAGTCCTACTAATTTTTTCATGTTCCACCTCTTAAGGAAACATGTTCCTTAGGTTTACTATTCCTGTGTAAAGTACATCTTTCTTTTTTGTGAGTGTGCTGAGTTTATCTCTTTAATCCTTACTTCCAACATTTGGCAAATATATCTGTGTTCTCTACCCTCTAAGATTTTGATTAATTTATGTATTTATTTAACAAATATTTAATAAGCATTTACTCTTTATGGCTAAAATGTTTTATTTTTATACTGTAGTTCACCTTCACAGAGCTGCATCTTTCTCTCCTTGCTTATCTGCTTGTCCGTAACTGTGCTGTCTCAGGGAGCGCTATGTCTTTCTTAACAATTGGCAGCCCGCACTTCCCACAGAAACCAGCATTTCTGGAGCAAGGATAGGATAATATTCCATTTTGTTCCAAATACTCCTTCTAATGATGGATGCATGTTGTTGGTCTTTTTGTTGCAACTCTGTCTACTTACTATGCATTGCCCATGGTTACTATTAATATTAGAATTGTTCCCTAAGTAATGCCTCAATATTTAGAACTATCATTTTTTTTAGAGTACAGCGATGCACCACATACAGTGTTTCCATCAATGACGGACCACATAAGAATTATAATTCCATAATTTTACCGTACATTTTCTATGTTTAGATGTACGAACACTTACCACTGTGTTACGATTGCCTGCAGTGTTCATTTCAGTAACATGCTTCAAAACAGTACAAATTTGTAGCTTAGAGGCAACAGGCTCTACCTGTAGCCTAGGTGTGTAGTAGGCTGTAGCATCTAGGTCTGTGTAGTACACTCCAAGATGTTCGCACAAGGAGGAAATTGCCTAATGATGCATTTCTCAGAAAGAGTCCCCGTCCTTGAGCGACGCATGACTGTACTTTTCCCCAGTGCCATTACTTTCCCCTTGCTCATACTGAATAGCATTTGACATTTTAAAACCCATTTGCAAGCCTAGAAAGATCCCGCTGATTAGCATCTTACTGTCTGTAAAATTTTATCCTATCCTGCCTTCCGAGTTCAGCTCAACTCAAAAGAAGCTACACCTAATAGTTCTTAATTTGCCTATCAAGCATTGTATCAAATAAAAAATTAGCTGTATCAATAATTTTAACCTCTATCAATTCTCTATGATCTCAGAGAACAAAGAAAGCTGTGTCATCATTAAACCCACAAATAATTCATCAGCTTCAATCAAAGCCACGATAACGAGATCCTACACTTTTGAACCTTCAGTTACTCATGGTTTTTTGTCTTCTTCGCCTCTGTTGTTGTCTTTCTATCAAAACAGTTATGAATGGTTAAAACCCTAATAAAAACAATAGAGATGTGGACAGTTGCTCATATTTAGGCCAAATCGTTGATAAGCAAAGCAGTTTAAAGCATCATTTGCTATTTTGAATGTTTTCAGAGCATGAAAGAAACTACTAGCTGTCCGCCAAAATCCACTTTTCCCTCTCCTTGGCATGCACTTAGACTGGATATTGCAGCCTCCCTGCTAGTTTGGTGTTGCCACTAGGTGACTGGATTCTAGCTGACTTCTATTGTATTGAGCCATTAACTGTTGGAGTCTATTCCTTTCCTCAGCTTGGTCTCACTTGCCTAATAAAAGGAATTCTCTCCCTTAGAGTCAGGTCTCTCTCAGCCAAGAGAGGTGATTTCCATAATCTAATAAGGAGAGCCCATGCTGCCAGGGTGTGAGGTAGAATTTCTGGAAAGGACAGGACACTGCTATTTAAATCACCAGCCCATGGAGTCTGTGATTTTAAGAGGTGGGAAGGAGTTTTATGTCAATACTAGTGCCTAAGTCTCCTGGTGAATATTTCCCTGAGTCTAATTCATTGATTTTTCACCCCAGGCTGTTTCTCTTGTAGTTTCTATAACATACGCATTTCTTCTGAAGGAGAAACAACCAGAGAGTTAAGGCCACAGTTCTGCAAGGTTTCACCAATGAATAGAGTCATGAAACTACCATCATGATAAAGATACAGAACACTGTCATCACGCCCAAAAGTTCTCCTTTGTAGCCAACCACTTGAAGCCATTGGTTTCATTTTCTGTAGAATGTCATGTAAATGAAATCACAGAGTTTGTTTGTGGCCCTTTGTGGTTTGTTTTATTAACATAGAGCATGTAAGCTTCACCTGTGTTGTTGTGTATAGCAGTAATTTGTTCCTTTTTTATTGCTGGGTTATATTCCATTATATTGGTACATCACAGTTTGGTTACTCATTCCACTGCTGAGGGACATTTGGGTTGTTTTTAGCTTTTGGTTATTATGAATAAAACCACTCTAATCTTTTATGTACAAGATGTTGTGTAAATATAGGTTTTGCTTCACTTGGGTAAATAACAAGGAATGGGATTTCTGAGTTGGGGTTAAGTGTATGTTTAACTTTGTAAGAAACTGCCAAACTATTTTCCAAAGTGACTATTCCATTGTGGATTCCCACCAGAGTTCCAGGTTTTTTTTTAGTAATTTATTCATTCTAATGAATATTCTCGTAGATTAATTTTGCCTATTCTAGAATGTCAAATAAATGGAGTCATTCATGTGGCTTCTTTTGCTTAGCATAATATAAATAAAATCATCCATGTTATTACTAGTAATTCATTCTTTTTTTACTGCTGAGTAGTAGTTCATTATGTAAATATATACCCCTTTTTTGTTCATGCATTCACCTGCTGGTGAACATTTGTGTTGTATTAAATAAAAACAGCAGTTATTAAGCTCCTCGGTAGTTTCTTGTCTTATTCTGTTAGTCTTGCTGAATCAATAGCTTGAACAACGAATGTGCTATATTCTATGGGTCAAAAATAAGATGGTCATTTTTCTAGCTAAAAACAAGAAAAATCAAACTTTCTGATAAAACACAGGGTTTGAGTCTCTGAAGTGCGAAACTGATGGTCAGTAATCTCATATAGCCAAAACACCCGCAGCGTGGGGCTATACGAATAAAGCTGCTGTGCATATATTGCATTAGGCTTTTTGTGGACACATGCTGAAATTCTCTTGAGTATATACCTAGGTCACAGGGTAAGTATATGGTTAACTTTATTAGGAACTCCTGCACCTAATTTTTGTATGTTTTTTCTTAAAGGGGATCCTTAAAATTGTGTAAGAGTCAGGTCTCATAAAGTTGAATAGTCCCTGGAAACAAGATGAGACCAAAGTCCCAGACAAATCTCCCTCCAGTGAGTTAAGTCAGAATACACGTGGCCACGGTAAGAGTCATCAGTCTTGCTTTCCTTAGAGTGCAGCTCCTGCGGCGGCTATGAGGAGCCCCCAGCAAGCACAGCAGGCAGAGCTGGGTGGGCGGCTTGGAGAACATGCCCTGCGGTCAGTGCATTTGTACAGCCTGAGAGAAGGGCTGTTGCCCAGGTAACTCAGGACCTCCTGAGTGACTCTCGGTTAATTGGTTATTGCAATGAACAGACCTTTGGGGCCTTGATATACTATCTGGGTCATGGCATTAGTTCTCACTTTCACTTGAAGGGTGTTGACAGAGGCTCAGCAAGTCATTGAGATGTATTTGTGACCCCAGTTCTCTCCATTGCCAGGAAATCCAGTGCCCACCTGTTTGCCCACTGCCGTGGAAGATAAACTAACTGAGCTGTAGAGGTATGCATGGAAAGGCCCCTCCCTGCAGGCAAGCCCGGCCCTAGGGTGAAGACGGGTCAACAGCCTCACCTCTGCTATAGGCTTCCTGCACTCACCAGAATGCTAAATACTTCCCCTTCCCGGGCCATGGCCTAACCCTTGGGCCAGCTTGTTTCCCAGCTTTGCTGGATCACTTTGCACATGGTTCATTTCAGAAAATGATCCAGTGATGAAAGACATGCAGTTCCCCTATGGTTTTCGCAACCCGCTCTGCACAGACAACGCTCCCCCCAGCGGCCCTCCAAAGCACACTCCCCTCATACTTGAGAACCTGATTACAATGGTCTGATTAACCCAGCAGGGGCTCAGACAGGTTTTAGTCAGTGCAAATTTACTTGGGCACTAGTCTTTCAGTTAATCCCATCAAAGTTGGTAGGCTAGTGGTGGGATGAGATTACAAATCCAAACATATTTACGCAGATGTCTTTTTTTTTTTTTTAGCCCTGCCACACAGCCCGGATTGCACTTACGTCTTGTAACAAAATCACAATCATCACAGACCAACCCTGTTAGAAGTTTAAGGCCAGGATATGGAAGGGGGTGGGGAGAGAGAGAGAGAGAAATGGATGGAGCTTAAGTGGGAGGAAAAGCGCCCATGGGGAAGAGCTTCCAGCAGCAACCAGCTGAGAACAGCAGGTCTGTGTTCAGTGCATGTGGTTATTTCCTGATTAGCTTGGGTCCTCTGTCTAATCAGATTTTCTGCTCCTCTGCTGTCCATCTTGTTAGGCTCTTTTTACATGTGTGACTTAGGGTTCCCCAGCAGTTCACAAGATGATTCAAAGGAACGACCAACAAAGCCACTTTCCTGGGATAATATGTGTTAGGTTGATTCCAAGTCAGGGCTCTCTGACTTTGAATAAGTGAGAAGATAGATTTTCTTTCTCTCCCATTTACATCTCATGAGGAGTCTAGTTTTCACACAAATCTAATAATGAAAATAGCTTTTTGATTAATCAAAAAAGCTCCCCTGGGTAGAACCTGATCTCATGAGATTCCTTAAACATAAATAAACATTACTCAAAGCCTACTATGTGCCAAGCACGGGGCTGGCCAGCGGGCCTGGAACGATGAATACAGGAGGGATGGAAGGATGGATAGGGTACACGCAATCTGCACCTATTAGCGTGCGTGGTCTTGGCCACAGAGGAGAAAGTGCTTTTCTTTCACTGAAAAGTGCACAGGTGGTACAGACAGGAAGTAATTTTTTGTATTGTCCTTGCTCTGCCAGAGGCAAAAATGACATTAGGAAAAATGGTTTTTTGTTGTTTTTTTTTTCCTAACAGCCAAGTGGGGTAGGGTGATTCCTGCCTGCAGTAGTGTTTATGTAAACTACTTTTGAAGATAAAGTAAAATGATACAAGGTCTTCGCACAGTACTTTTAGACTTGACTTATTTGGGGCCATAGGAATGATGGGAACAATCTGTAAAAATAGTATTTTAAAGAAAATGTATTAAAGTCTAAGACAATTGCATTCCACAGTTGTACACAAGGCAATCTTATTTCAGATTCCATGACAAGCAAACTGTGGCTATTTAGCAGAGAAGGCAAATTCTATCCTGTGGCTAGGAACTGAAGTCCAAATGGAATGTGAGAAAAAAATTCAACTTCTCTTTTAATGCCATCTACAAATGGTTTCTACCATGCCGTTAGCTATTTTACAAAGTCATACACTGCACGAGGACTTTTTGAAGACCATATATGTGTTCAAGTGTTTAGAGACACTTCTAAGAGAGATATCCCTATAAATAGCTTCTACTTACTATGAAATCCAGCTATTACTAGGACAGAATTTCTCATAATTTCAAAAGAAAAAAAAATCCCATTTACTTGTGAATTTTTCCCGTTTCAGAATCTATACTTCAGAAATAGGTTTGCCTTGGGTCTTGCATTTGAGATTATGGAGTCCACACCTGTTTCAACTAGAAGGGGACAGGGCAGGCAGAGATGGCCAGAAACTGATCTGCTCTAGGAGTCGATCTCCTGGGAATGGCAAGTTCATTGGCTGACCCACCCTCTATCAGCATTATAACACCTGTCAAGGTCCAGTTACTATGTGACAGGCAGTGGGCTACACTCTGGAACCACAAAAACAAAAAAAAGTTCACTCTCAAAAGGTTCAACTATTCTTTGCATAATAAAGGGGCATGGCTCTGGAAGTCTGTGCTTTGCCTCATCTGCACCTGTGATGGGGGCACCTCCAAGCTCTTCCTCCTCTCTTCACAGTGTGCGAGATCTTCTTTAAGGGACCGCCAGAATGCCAAACACTTTGAGGATTTATTCTACATTTGGTTCCCCAAACAAGAAATCAGAAAAGCAAATATGAACCCTGTAAGAAATGGAGGGGAGGCCAGTCAGATTCCTTCCAGTATTTGCATGGGCCAAGCACTCGAGCCCTTTGCAGCCTGCTACAAAGGGGAGCCCACCTTCCTGCTGTGGGGACACTGAGGGTGAAAGTGGGGGAGCAATGGGTAGGGGGCGCCTCTCCATCTACTAAATGCTGCCTCTCCACACTCCTTCTCTCCTCACCTGCATGACACTCAAACTGGCCTTCCAACTCCTGCTTTTTTAATTCTCATTATCTGTGGTTGCTGCCCCAATCCCAGTCACTCCTGTCACCTGCTCCAGGACTCTGCTTCCTGTACCTCCACTCTAGGCAAACAGCCCCCTGGGTTAGCAATTTTTCTTCACATGTATCTTCCACTGACACCTGCCTTTATCTTCATCTTCCATAACAGTGGGAATCTCTCTAGTGCTACCATTTCTCCCATTCTGTAGCCCATCACGAAGCCCTGGGTGGAGGTCAGCAAAGTCCTTACTGGCATATGATTGTGCCCCATGACCTCCCCTCCACAACTGAGGGAGCTCTCTCCTTCGATGGTCCCCACATCTTCTCACCAGCCTCTCCTCTGAGCCCCAGTGTCCCACCTTGCTCCATGATGTCAGTCTAGCAATTAGAAATGCCAAACTCAAACTACCTATCAGATGCTTGAACCTCTGGTTCACAATCACAGTAGGGTGATAGGAAACTCATACAGCAGGCCCCATGCTTTCCATCTTCAAATAGCTGTAGCTGTGAGAAAAGTTTTTAATAAGATGAAGTCTATAATCCTATCATTAATGTTACCAGTTTAGTCCTGTCTTTTGAAGCTCTATAAAAGAAATTAAATTATTTTTCACACATGACAGCCCTTGGACTATTTGGAAACTTTTATCATACTTCTGCTAAGACTTCTCTACTACAGGCTAACCAACTCCAGAGCCTTTAAATTTTCTGAATATAACACTTTTTGGGGTTTCTTCATGCATATAATTTCTCTCCCACATGCACAATTCTCCAAGTCGTGCATGTGGTAGAACTGTATACATCACTCTTGGTGTGCTGTGATTGGTGGAACTACCCTCTCCCCTACAGAGACAGTCTTCCTATGAGCACAGCCTAGGAGCTCAGCAAGTGGTCACGGTGGTGATCATGTGGTAATGGTTATGGTGGTGGTAGTGGTGCAGGTGGTGATAGTTTCAGTGATGATGTAACCATCTTGACTGGTTGACTTACATCAGTCAACTAATTAAAACTAGAAGCTTGTTTTACGGTTACTAAGTCACATCTCCATCATCTTTTGCATGTACTGTTGGCTTTTGGACCAAGATCAAGACTATTGAGCTTCATCTTGGTAGATTTGAACTATCATTTCAACCTGATCAAGATCATTTTATCTCCTGATCTCACTATTTGTTTGCCATTCTTCCCACCTCCAGTTCATCTGCAGATTAATGAACATGTCTTCTATATCTTTATCCAAGTTTCTGATTAAATATGAATCAAGTGTGTTAAAGCTAGAGGCCTATGAAAAGACACTAAAGAGTGTCCTTCAGGGTAACATCTATCTATTAATCAGCATCTTTTGGATGCAATTGTTCAATTCATCAATTTTAATGTAGCTCATTTTTCTTCTGTTCCATTCCCAAGGCTATCCTGAAATTTGGCTACTCTCTATATATTGCATTTCTCATTGATACTGGTTTAATAACCATGACCCCTTCCCAAAAAATTAGCTTGGTATGACTTTGTCTTAGCTTTTTTCGTACGTCTACAACAGAATATCACAGACTGGGTAATTCATAAAGAACAGAAATTTATTTCTCACAGTTCTGGAGGTTGGGAAGTCCAAGATCAAGGTGCTGTTGTCTAGTGAAGGCTGCTATCTCCTTCCAAGATGGCACCTTGAGTGCTGAGTCCTCTGAGAGACAGAAATGTTGTGTCCTCACATGGCAGAAGGCAGAAGGGCAAGAAAAATGTGAACGTCCTCCATCAAGCTCTTTTATAAGGACACCTCCTAATCCCATTCTTGAGGGTGGAACCTGCATGACTCAATCACCTCCCAAAGCCCCAATTTCCCAGTACTCTTACATTAGGGATTAAGTTTCAACATAAATTTGGAGGCAACAAAAAGAGTCAATCCATAGCAGAATTTTCAGTATTCAGTAATCACCAGATTCCTCTTGTACATAAACTTTTGCCAACATCCTGTTAATAATTAATCCTAGAAGCTTGCTTAGAATCTACAAAATTCCCACTGATCTTTAGTGAGGAAAATGCTTCCTCTTCTTCATTTTGAGAACCAGAATCACATCTGCCCATCTCCAGTCTTTTAATACCTCTCCTCTCCACAATTCCCTCATTAGGGAAATAATTCATTTCTCCTTGGAGCCTTAGAACTCATTGAAACCTTATGAAACTGATCTTACTCTGCCTTCCATTAGGGTTATTTGTGCAGACATCATATTCCTTCTACTCCCACTCTCAAGATACTCACACTCAATTATAAACTCCTTGGCAACAAGGGACATTGCTTGTTTTTCTTGCTATTCCCCTGCAGTTCCTTGCACCATGTATTTGAAGGGTTGCGTTGAACTGAATTGCACAAAGGAAGAAAATTAGTTTGATCTATGCAGTCTCAAAATTATTTTTGATCAAATTGGATTCTTTTCATCTATCTTAATATCTAATTTGTGCACAGTTGAATCGGTCTTGCAGTTAATCTAATGTGGTCATTAAGACTACTGAAGACAGTAAATTCATTTTCCTGATCTGGTGATTTTTAATCATATAGTCACAGCCACTCACACACAAAAATAAAACAGCAGATTAAATAGAAAACTAATAGCAGAATGATGAATGGAATTATCCCTAGGCCCAACAGCTATTATAGATAATCTACAGTTTCTGACAAATTCATTCATTCAGCTTTGATCCAATATGCTTTTGTTAAGTGACAATAATAGTCACCAGTTACCGAGTGCTTCCTGTGGGCTAAGCACTTGACCAAGGCAGAATAACTTGGTGGCTATAAATGCAGGTCTTTCCCGGTGTCCTGGCTATCCCAGTTACTATTTATGCAACCTTAAGACAATTACTTCACTTGTACAACAAAGTACAATAAATGTCAGTTATACCATTATTATTTAAATGCGTTATCTCACTGACTCTTCACAACAACCTGGTGAGCCACTATTATTTTCTCCTACTTTACAAATTTGCAAGGTACTGGGTGCTGGGTGCTGTAGGATTCATAGAAATGGCCATGTCAGAATCAGACCTGATCGTGCCATCAAGGACTTTACAATGAAGTGAAAAAAAAAATACTGAATTTTAAATAATTATAATAAGAAGCAGATAGCAATGTGAATTCAAAATGTAGAAGAACACAGGGGATTCAATAGATGACTTCATATAAAAGAGAGAATTTTAGTCAAAACTAGAGAGATGAAAAGGATTTCCAGCATCCTAGCAGAAGGAAAGGACACTGCAGAGTGAGGGACCCACAAAAGCAAAGAGTGTGGCATAAAAGGCATTAGGGGTGCAGTACTGACCTGCCGGCTATAAGATTCATTTCACTGTGGTCCAACCAGAATTATTTTTATATGTGGAATGTGTCAGCTAGAAAATATCAGAGTACACTGGATGTAGAAAAATTAAGATTTACTTTGTGAAACTTTTTTTCAATGATATGTGTGAGTATTGGGTTACAATAGAAAATGTGTTTTTACTGTGGGTAGTGAGCTAAAACGTGTGAAAGGCGGCCATCTAGAGAGGGGGAGAGAGACGTCGTGTGGGGATGAGGCTGGCGTTCTAGGAAAATAATAAGCAGCCATGGGATGACATCTTTACGCTCGAGGCAAGGGATGGAAGAAGGGAGATGAGTTAGAAGAAGCTGCAAGAGTCTAGACCAGCACATCCCACTTGACATTAAGTAAGCCTATTCTGGGAGTCATTAGTAGGTGAGAAGAGAAAAAGTGTTTCCGTGAACAAATAGTCATTTGAACATATATTTAATAGGTAGAAGTGAATTTACAGTAAAGCTAAAGAGGCTAAAGCTTCAGGGATCCCTGTGTTCATAACTTCCTTCCAAGGCTTTGTTTTGAATTTTGTATTCATAATTTCATGTTCTATTTCTTAAAGAGGACCTTCAAATTGTACAGACTTTGGTATCCACCAAATCTGGGTGGACCTGCCCCAGCTTGTATACAAATTTGAATCTTTTTTTATTTTTACACAACAGGGCTTCTCAGAGACTTTAAAATATTGATGTGCATTTGAATCCCCCTGAGATAACAATTTTATGGCTTCTCCTCTTTCCATAAACTCCCACAGCTCTTTCTTAACCCTGTTTCTCAACCAGCACTCATTCCTCAAGTTCACGGGCATAAAGGAAGCCATTCGGTGCAACTTCAGTCATCCTCACACCAACAAACCCACCGTACTGCTGTCAAAATTTATCCTACAGTCCATGTTTAGGGAAGTGGTGACTTTTTTTCTTTTCTCTAATTGGCCTCATCTTTCTCTGGTGTTCTAATTTCCATGGGAAAAGTGAAAACAAGTTCACTAAAAGTAACTTAGTTTCTTTCCATTTAAAAGAAGCTGTTGGTTAAATATTCTCTTTGGAGTAAATACTCAATATTTCAAGGTGTTTTACATTTCCTGGTGTCTTTCTCTTCTCCTTAGGTAGCATCTGGACACCGTAGACCCTTGTGTGTTTTCTGCTGTGGGGAGAGGCCTGTGGTCCACTTGCTGTCCTTTGACCCCTCACTGATCCTTGCTAGAGGATGGTTCATTCTGGTTGGCTCCTGGCTGGGTCGTCCTGCAGGATCCACAGATGACACCCTGGTCTCTGGCATTTCACAGACCCCTCAACCCAACCTCAGGCCTACTCTGAGCCTCTCTTCCTCTCGTCACCTCCATCCCCCTGGGGAGCAGGCACCAGTGCTTCCTCACACCTGTGACAGTAGGATCGTGTTGGGACAGGCGCTGTGAGGAAGCTCTCAGGCATCTCTTTCTGTCTTGATTTCCATCTCATCCCTCTGCCTTGTTGGATGTGATGTCTTGTCAAATATAGGGCTTTTGTGACAGGATTTCAGCCGTGCCACGTAATTTCTCAGGAAAGTAAGTACTAGCCATCTAGGTTCTATTTTCTACAGATCTAGAACTTTCCAACATAACATACTCTCACATTAGACATTAAAAAGATTTGTGTGGCTGAATCTTTCTCTTAAACGTCCTCTCCTCTCTGGGCTCTCCTGCCTTTATACTTCCCTTGTCTGCCTGACAGCAACTCCCCTCTAGTTATTTTCTTCTCCTCTTCTATTCTTTGTGCTTTATCCAAGGTAGCATCCCCCATTTCTTCCTTGGAGCAATAATGTTTGTGATGTAGCCTTATAGTAGGAGGTCAGCAAGGGAAGGAAAACCCAGATGATAGAGAAGAAAAAATATAACAGGATATGTTTTTATAAATGTCCAGTGTACTATGCTACAAATAGATCTGTGAAGCCATAGTCTCTTTCTTTTACCTTCACTCCTGAGGCCAGTCATATAAAAGGCCAATATTCCTCTTTTCCTGTGGCAGAAACTCCCATTACCCTCAAGGATTTCTCTCTGTAGGTCGTCCCCCCTCACTCTGCCTCACCAGTCTCTTCCTCTGAGATTACTGCCCTCCGTGTACAGATTCCCACATCACCCATCTAAAAACGACTCATTCTTGACCCCAAATGCTCCTCCAGGTACGGCACCATCTCTCCTACCGTTCTGAGCAGATCTCTTAAAAGAATTGTCTCATTCCACATTTCCATCTCTTTGAATCTCTTTATTTAATCCATCATAATCTTGTTTCTTCCCAAATATTCCACTGAATTTAGTATTGTCAAGATCGCCAGTGACTTCTGTGTCAGTCATCTCAGGCTGCCATAACAAAATACCATAGATTGCGTAGTTTAAACAATAGAGGTTTATTTTTTCACAGTTCTGGAGGCTGGAAAGTCCAAGGTCAAGGTGCCAGCAGGGTTTGGTTTCTTGTAAGGGCTCTCTTCCTGGCTTGCAGATGGCAAACTGCTCGCTGTATCTTCATATGGCCTTTCCTTGGAGTGTGTGTGTATGTGCGTGTGTGTGTTTGTATATGTGTGTGTAGAGGGGAGAACAAGGGGGAGAGAGAGAGAGATCTTCCTCTTCTTATAAGGCCACCAATTCTATAAGATTAGGATACCACCCTTGTGACCTCATTTAACCTTAATCACCTCCTAAAAGCCTTATCTCCAAATACAGTCACACTGGAGGCTAGGGCTTCAACATATGAATTTTGCAGAGGGGGAAGGAGGGACACAATTCTGTTTGTAGCAACTTCCTTATTGCTAAAGCCAATGGACATTTGGATTGGCATGTTTGTCTTCTCAACAATATTTGATATAACCAGTTATTGTTGCCCTCTTGAAGCTTGCTTCTCTCTCAGTTCTCTGTTACCACTTTTGGTTTTGTGGTTTGTCTCTGACCCCCCTGACCTCTCCTTTTCGAGTTCTTTTGCTCATTCTGGCATCTGATGGTTGGGGCTGGTGAGGTCAGTCCTGAATGTCCTCCCCTTCTCTACTCTTTCTCTATGTTCATGACTCTCACATTTAAACTGCCAATCCCTAGTTCTGCTTTGAGTTCACTATAGTACCCATGTGCCTACTCAACATCTCCTTTTGAATGTCTCACACATCTCTCAAGCTTGACATGTTTGAAAAATAGTGTTTGACTTTTCTCAACACACTGCACCCCAAACCACAATTTCCTCCCATTTTATTAAAGAGCAGTGTGTTTTAATCAGTTTTTCAAGCTAAAAACCTAGGAATCCTCCTTGATTTCTCCCTTTTCCTCACTTCCCATATGCAATCCAAGAAACAATACCTTCAACTGTCTGAATAACCTCTTTGTGTCTCCACTGCCAGCCCCTTAATCATACACAATTATGCCACAATCATTTCTCCCCTGACCTTGCGCAGTAGCTGGTTTCCCTGCTTCAGTTCCTGCCTCCTCCAATCTATACTCCATATAATTTAAGAGATACTGATTTAAAATGCACTGTAGCTCTTCTTCCTTCTCTTCCTCTTTCTTTCTTTTGCTTCCTTGCCTTTCTTGAGCAATTCAGCCCCAAAGCCACTCATTGGTGCTAAACAACATAGACATCTGGGTGGTGGGGGGTTGGCCACAATGACCCAGAACTGGGGGTCAAGACCCAAGCAGGGCAGAGGAGAATGTCTGTGTGGGGAGGCGCCATAGTGGATATAGCCTGAACCTGGACAGGTGAGGGGGATCCCCTCACAGGAGATGGTGGAGATGGTGAGGGGCCAGTGTGGTCGCTGGAGCCTGAGTGGGTGGGGAGATCATCCAGGCTGGGTGGTGGGGGTGGGGCGGCAGCAGAGAAGGAGATTGATTCCCTGCAGGTAAATGGATCAAATAAGCAAACACATTAGGAGTAATGGAAGCCAGGTTTCTCACTGTGTAAGAAGGGGGCTGCAAATATAGAACGGAATAAAAATAGGTGATGTTGCATTGGAATTGCACTGGATAGCAGTATGAATTCATACTTTCCAACATGTATTAATAGACATAAAAACAATCATAGATGTAAATATGTGTAAACACATAAACACACACTCATATGTACACACTCACCTCCCCAGCTCTATTCACTGAAAATGCCTGGGAGCAGCGACATCCCAATAGCAATAAGCACAGATCTTAATTTCTAAAAACCATCCTCTACTAAAAGAAGCCAGGGCTCCTTATTGAAGTGGATGATCCCAAGGCTGGGGTAGGGGAAGCACCAGCCAAGCTGGAACATGTTTTGTGTCAGAAACTAAGGAAGTGCTCATGAAGTGATGGGAACGTGTCAAAAGGGCACAGAAGCCAGCCTGAAGGGATTCCTGCTGGTCAAATCTGAAACTATTTTAGCATCAAAATAGTAATTGTAATATGTAATTATCCATTAAATAAAGTAAAAATCAATTTGTCTATACTGATACAAATCAATATGAATAGATCGAAGATTTCACGAGACATGGAATATCTACATAGCTTCAAAGTACCGCTCCATGCAATACTATTAATTTCAAAGGGAGGGAAAAATGTAACTTTACAGTGGAGAAGCCTGGCTGACATCATCTTCATCAGATGATCAAAGTTAAAATCATTAGTAATCAATGGGTTGCCCCAAACCATGTGCCATTTGATAGGATGTAATTCATTACTTCTATGATACTCTCAGCAAACACTCATAACTTGAATCTAATCATCAAGTTACATCAGAAGAAACAAAATCAAGAGATGGTCTACAAAGTAAACTAGCCTACAGTTCTCCACAGTGTCAACGTCATGGCCATAAAGGAAAAGTGAAGAACTATAGCACGTTGAAGGACACTAAAGAGATGTGCCAACTGAAAGCAAAGCATGACTCTGGACGATACTTTTACTATAAAGGACATTATTATGACAATTGACAAAACTTGAATAGGGTCTGAGGATTAGTTCATTGTAATGTATCGATCCGATTTCCTCATTTTTGTGATTGCACTGTGGTTAGCAGGAGAACGTCCTTGTTCTGAGGTGTCTGGGGAGACGGCGCGTGTGGGAGGCAGCCTCCCCGATGGTCTCCACCATCCCCTCCTGCCGACGCTCAGGTCCTCATGTGCTCCCCTTCCACTGAGTGTGGTCCATACCTCGTGACTCTCTGCCAGGGAATAGAATACAGCAAAAGTAGTATCATATGTTAATCTTGTTAGTTACAAAAAGATTGTGGCTACCACCTTGTGTATTCTTTCTCTCTTTTTTGCTCACTCATGCTGAGAGGGGGCAGCTGCCATGCCATGAGGTGCCCCGTGGAGAGAACTCCATAGCAAGGAGCTGAAGGAGGCCTCCCACACATGTCTCCCGCCACATACTTAGCAAGGCGCTCAAGGCCTTAGTTCTGTAGCCTGTGAGAAACTCAACCCTGCCCAAGCCTCCTGACTGAGCTTGGAAGTGAATCCTCCTAGAGTGGGGCATTCAGGAGAGACGGCAGCCCCGGCCGACACCTGGTTCACGGCCTTTTGAGAGTCTCTGAGACGGGACCCCGCCAAGCCACTTCCACATTTTGACGCACAGAAACTCTGACAAAATAAATGTTGTTTTCAGCTACTGAGTTTGGGGTAATTTGTTCCACAGCAATAAATAATGAATATAGATAACTAATAGATATAATAGATAACTAATATAGGGCATCATATTGCAACTTACTATAAATGGTTCTGGAGGAAAGGCTGTATTTTGAGATTATGCTTTGTTTTAAAAAGTGTGTGTGTGCAGTGGATCATGTCACTTCCCCACTTAAAACTCTTTACCGGCCTCCCATCACATTTAGAACAAAATCCAAACTCCTTGCCACACTCTACATGTCTTCCCCTGACTGTTCCTTCAGCCCTCTCTGCCCCTCTCACCCTTCCTACTTCTGCCACACTGGTTTTCTGTCAGTTCCTTGAACAAATGTTGCTCTTTGCTACCACAGGGCCTTTGAATTTACTGTCCTCTCTTCCTGGGATACTGTCTCGCCCTTCCTTAGGTGACAGCCCTTTCTACCCTTTGAATCTCACCTTGAACTTCAGCTTAACAAGTCCCCCACCCCTCGTTCAACATGCTCTTTATTGCCTTATTGCCTTATTTATATACTTGTTTTTATCAGTCTCAGCCTTCGCTAAAGATAAACCTCAAAGGAATCATCCTTCCCTTTCACGTCATTGTATTCCCAGTGCCTAACATATTGACTGATTAATGCTTGATCACCTGGGTAGAAGTTTAAAAAGCAAAATTTGATTTCTCTTTGCTCCCCAAAAGAAATTTTAAAGCTACATAGAGAGAGTTCAATTCTACTAATATAGGCAACGAAGTATGATCATAATAGATTATTTAGCTTTCAACATCAAAATCGATTGTGTGTGTTGAACTGAATAAGCAGGTCACTGCTTCCTTTTTCTCGATTATTTTCTTGTTACTTGGTTACCACATTTGCTTGTGTCTACAGTGTTGGCTTTGTTTTTTTCCATTCTTTTAGTCCCCATTTTGAAGATATTCCAATAGAGTTTTGTTCTATGAATGGTAAAATTCCACATGCAGATAACAGCATCATCTTCCAAGAATCCCAGGAACAGCTTCCACGTGGATTCAGCGGGACAAGGACTGTGGCTTTCAGGATGGCTGTGATGGTGGGGTTGGGGACCCTCTTCTGATGGCCACATGCCCCTCCCCCTTCAACAATTCAGCTCAATCAGCAAGGAGGGAAGAAGGCAGAGTGAGAGAGAGAGAGAGAGAGCACGCGCCTGAAATCTCCCAGCTTGTTTCTGTCAGAACACATCAGTTTCAGGTCATGTTTCTGCAGCAAGTGTGTGTCACGGAGCAAGCACAGGCTGTCAATATGGGGAAGAGAGAAGCTCCTTTGACAGATCCCACATCTGCATTCCAGACCCATTGTGGCAGGAGAACTTGTTGTTCCCCTTGAATGAGCTGCCTCTCCCTCTGCTGGGTCCCCTAGCTGTAAAAATCCTCCATGTTGGGCCCTGGAAGCTGTCGTGTCTCTGCTTGTCATATACATTTACAGGACAGAGCTGCTAGATTCACAGCTGGGGGTAGGGGTGAGGAGGAACAAACAGGCAAAAATGCAGCCATCTCCCAGAAGGTGCCTCCTGTCATTTCATATTCTCACCATGTAAGCGCGTTCAGCTGAAACCTGAAATCATAAAAAGCGAGCCTCAGAGTTAACTTCTTTTAGTGGGAACCTGACACTTTTGAAATAGCTTTCAAGAAATGGGTAAACAAATCTTTTAATGAAAATTATACACCCTGCCTAATTAATCATTGCCTTTGGATTCTAGTTTCTGGATATGAGGGCTTTGGGGAGGAAGACAAATCCATTCGTTCATTGATTGGGGCTCCACATTCTAATATAAAGGAAGAAAGGAAGCTCTGTTTGACAGGAGAACATGGTGTGAGGAACCTGATGTGTTCTCTCCCAACTTTCCATGAAAATCCATGAAAATCCAAGAAAATCCAGGAGAAGAAAAATGTAAATATTTACACTGGCCAGAGCTAGTACTGATAGTCAAGCTATTGCCCAAATCCAGAAGGAAATGTATGGGGTACAAAGACCTGGTTTTGGAGTTGTGCTTAAAAATCCTTCCTGGATAAAATCATTCATTCAGCCAATACATATTAGTGGCTACCATATGCTAAACACTGTTCTTGGCAATGGATAAACAACCTGCTTTGAAGGACTTTACCTTCACGTGGGAAATAAAAAACAAATGTTGCTTTTTAACATTAAGCACTCTGAAGAAAGTTAAGTTTTTTTATGTTTTTATTTTTTTAATTTTGTTTTTATTTCAGCATATTACAGGGGTACAAATGTTTAGGTTATATATACTGCCTTTGCCCCACCCAAGTCAGAGCTTCAAGCCTGTCCATCCCCCAGATGGTCTGCACTGCACCCATTAGGTGTAAATATACCCATCCCCTTCTCCCCTTCCCACCTGCCCTACAACCAATGATTGTTACTACTGTATGTGCACATAAGTGTTGATCAGTTAATACCAATTAACGGGTGATGGTGAGTATATGTGGTGCTTGTTTTTCCATTATTGTGATACTTCACTTAGAAGAATGGGCTCCAACTCTCTCCTGGATAATATAAGAGGTGCTAGATCACCATTGTTTTTTGTGGCTGAGTAGAAATCCATGGTATACATATACCACATTTTATTAATCCACTCAGGTATTGATGGGCATTTGGGTTGTTGCCACATCTTTGCAATTGTGAATTATGCTGCTACAAACATTCCAGTGCAGATATATTTTTTATAGAATGTCTTTTTTTTCCTTTGAGTAGATGCTCAGTAATGGGATTGCTGGATCAAATGGTAGTTCTACTTGTAGCTCTTTGAGATATCTCCATATTACTTTCCACACAAGTTGTACTAGTTTGCAGTCCCACCAGCAGCGTATGAGTGTTCCTATCTCTCCACATCCACGCCAACATTTATTGTTTTGGAACTTTTTGATAAAAGTCATTCTCACTGGAGATAAGTGATATCTCATTGTGGTTTTGATTTGCATTTCCCTGATGATTAGAGATGTTGAGCATTTTTCCATATGTTTGTTGGCCATTAGTCTGTCTTCTTTTGAAAAGTTTCTGTTCATGTCCTTTGCGTACTTTTTAATGGGGTTGTTTGATTTTTTTCTTGCTGATTTTCCTGAGATCTATATAGATTCTAGTTATCAGCCCTTTATTGGATGTGTAGCATGAGAATATTTTTTCCCATTCTATAAGAGGGTCTGTTTGCTCTCGAGTCTGTTTGCTCTCGTGATGGTTTCTTTGGCCATGAAGAAGCTTTTAAATTTGATTCCCATTTATTTATTTGTGTTGTTGCTGTGATTGCCTTTGGGGTCTTCTCCATAAATTTTTTGCCTAGACCAATGTCTATAAGAGTTTTTCCAACATTTTCCTCTAGAATTCTTATAGTTTCATGCCTTAAGTTTAAGTCTATTATCCACCGTGAGTTAATTTTTGGGAGAGATGAGAGGTATGGATCCTTTTTCAGTCTTTTATTTGTGACTATCCAATTTTCCCAGCATCATTTACTGAATAAGGATTCTTTTCCCCAGTGTATGTTTTTGTCTGGTTTGTCAAAGATTAGATGGCTATATGAGGATGGTTTTATATCTAGGTTCTCATTTCTGTTCCATTGGTCTATGTCTCTGTTCTTGTGCCAGTACCATGTTGTTTTAGTCACAGTAGCTTGCAGTATAGCTTGAAGTCTGGTAAATTGATGCCTCCCAATTTCTTCTTGTTGCTTAAGAATGCTTTCGCTATGCAGGGTCTTCTCTGATTCCACACGAAGCGTGGAATTATTTTTTATAGATCTGCAAAAAATTATATTGGTATTTTAATAGGGATTGCATTGAATCTGTAGATCACTTTGGGTAGTATAGACATTTTAACAATGTTTATTCTGCCAACACATGAGCATGATATGGTTTTCCCCCTGTTTACGTCCTCTGCTATTTCCTTCCTCAGTGTTTCATAGTTCTCACTATAGAGGTCTTTCACCTCATTAGTTAAATATTTTATTTTCTTTATTGCTATTGCGAAGGGTATTGAGTCTTTGATTTTGTTCTCAGTTTGACTGTCGTTGGCATATAGGAATGGTACTGATTTGTGTACGTTGATTTTGTAACCTGAGACTTTGATGAATTTGTTTATCAATTCCAGTAGTCTCATGGCAGAATCTTTGGGGTTTTCTAGATATAAGATCATATTCTCAGCAAAGAGCAATAGTTTGACCTCTTCTGCCCTCATTTGGATGTTCTTGATTTCCTTCTCTTGTCTGATTGCTCTGGCTAGAACTTCTAGTACTATGTTGAATAGAAGTGGTGATAGAGGGCAACGTTGTCTGGTTCCAGTTTTAAGCGGGAATGCTTTCAATTTTTCCCCCATTCAGTATGATGTTGGCTGTTGGTTTGTCATATGTGGCTTTTATCATTTTAAGATAAATCCCATCTATGCCTATTTTGTTAAACATTCTCATTATAAAAGGGTGCTGAATTTTGTCAAATGCTTTTTCTGTGTCTATTGAGAGGATCATGTGGTCTATTTATGTGGTAATTACATTTATAGATTTGCATGTGTTGAACCATCCCTGCACCTCTGGGATGAATCCCACTTAGTTGTGATGGATTACTTTTTTGGTAAGCACCTGAATTCGGTTTGCTAGGATTGTGTTGAGAATTTTTGCACCTATATTCATGAGCAATATTGGTCTGTAGTTTTCTTTTTTTGTTGCATGCTTTCTTGGTTTTGGTATCAGGGTGATGTTGGCTTCATAAAACATGTTGGGGAGAATTCCTTCCTTCTCGATGTTGTGGAATAATTTCTCCAGGATAGGCATCAGTTCTTCTTTGTAGGTCTGATAAAATTCAGGTGTGAAACCATATAGTCCAGGACTTTCTTTTTTTAGGAAGGTTTTTTATTGCTACTTCAATTTTGGTACTTGTTCAGGAATTCTATTTCTTCCTGGGGAGGCTGTGTGTTTCTAAGAATTTCTCAATTTCCTTCACATTTTCAAACTTGTGTGCATAGAGATTTTTATAGTTTGCATAGATGATATTTTGTATTCCCATGGTACCAGTTGTAATTTTTCCTCTTTCATTCCTGATTGAGCTTATTAGAGTCCTTTCTTTTCTGCCTTCCATTAATCTAGCAAGAGGCATGTCAATTTTGTTTATTTTTTCAAAGAATCAACTTTTTGTATTAATCTTCCATATAGTTTTTTTTGTTATTGATTTCATTTAGTTCTGCTCTGATCTTTGTTTATTTCTTTTCTTCTGCTGGGTTTAGGGTTGGTTTGCTCATCCTTTTCCAGTTCTTTGAGACAATTCATTAGACTGTTGATTTGTGTACTTGATCTAAACAAAATGATAAACAGCAGCATCATAATAGCCAGGTAATTCAACAGCCCTCTGACAGAACAGGACAGATCCTCCAAACAGAAATAAACAAAGAAACAATGGACTTAAACAGAACTCTAGAAGAAATGGGCCTGACTGATATTTACAGAACATTCTACCCAAAAACTACTGAATATATCTTTTTCTCAATAGCTCATGAGACATTCTCTAAGATTGACCATATCCTAGGCCACAGAACATGTCTCAACAAATTTAAAAAAATAGAAATTATACCACCTGTTTTCTCAGACCACAGTGAAATAAAATTCAAACTCAAATCCAACAGAAACTCTCATCTCTACACAAAGACATGGAAACTAAACAACCTTCTGCTAAATGATTATTGGGTTAAGGAGGAAATTAAGATGGAAATCAAAAGATTCTTTGAACTAAATGATAAAGGAGACACAAGTTATCAAAGTCTGTGGGACACAGCTAAAGCAGTCCTAAGAGGAAAATTTATATCCATAAATTCCTACATTCAAAAGAAAATTAAGTTTGAATGAGGACGTGAAGATGGGGTCTAGAAAGGCTGAGGAGGCAACAACTGATGAAAGACTTAAAAGAAGGAACATAGGAGGCCAGTGAAAAGGTCAAGGAGAGTCAAGAAAATCCAAAAAGTGGAGGCAGAAATGAACACACAGCCTGGGTGAGGTGGAGACGTGACAGGAGAAGAGAGAAGACAGGTTGCCAGGGAACAGGGAGTGAGGGGTTTGGGCTTCTTTTCAAGTGTGATTTGGAGAGTTTTGAAAATGGAAATGACATGATCAGGTTTACATCATTTAAAGGCCATTGCAGCTATCATGTGGAGAATTTATGGAAAGGGAACAAAAGTGGGAAAGGCAAACCCATTAGGAGGCCACTGCACCCGTCCAGCCTGGAGGTGTGGGTGCCACAAATAAAGGTAGTAACTATGCAAATGGTTAGAAGTAGTCATATTCAGGGCATAAGGCAAGGCAGAGGTGATAAGATTTGCTAATCAATCAGATGTGGCATATGAGAGAGAAGTATTAAAGGTGATTTCTTGGTTCTGGACCAGTGCAGCTGGAGGAGTGGCAGTGCCATTTTTTGAAATGAGAAAACCCAGGGAAGAAAACAGTTGAAAAGGTAGAAGTCTAGATTCTGTTTTGGACATGTTTAATCTGAGCTGTGCTTTAGGCATCCAATATAAGGTGTGTGTGTAACTCAGGCGAGAGATGTGAACAGGAGGTATGAATCTGCAGGTCATCTCTATAGAGCTGGAATTTAAAACCTGGATGAGATCATCTGGGGAATTAGGGTAGATCAAGAAGAGAAGACAGCCAAGGCCTGAGCCTGGAGCACTTCCACATTTAGTCAGGGTGAGAAACCAGAAGAGGCAATGAGAGAGAAGAGAATCCTCGAAGAGGAAGACACGTGAAGACAGGGCTCCAAACTGTCAAGAGATTAAGATGAAGACTGGGAATTGGCCTTGGGAGTTGGCAGGATGGAGCCTACTGACCTTGGAAGGACTGGTTTCAAGTAAGGGTGGACCAAATACTGGTAGAAGCAGGTTCAAGAGAGAAAGGGAGGAGGGGAGGTGGGGACAGCAAGTATAAACCACCCTTTTAGGAAATTTTATTGTAGAGGGGAGGAGAGAAGTGGAGCAGCAGCTAGAAGGCAGCAGGGGTCTAGGCCCATATTTTTTCTTTTCTTTTTGCATCAGAAGTAGAGGGAGGACCAGTTCTTCTCACTCCCGTCATAATGCATTTTCCATTTTACCACAGACTTGCAGTTCATTTGAACTCAAATGGGAAATGATGATGCGCTTCAGAGTTGGAAGAGCATTTGTTAAGGTGGGTGGTGTTACAGCATACTTGTGTATTGACGGGGATAAATCTAGCAGAGCTGGAGAAATTGTTGACGATATAGGACAGGGATGCACAAACTACTGTTACAAGCCAAATCCAGACTTCTGCTTACCTTTTAAGATAAAGGATTATTGGAATATAGCGACAGCATGAGGCTCACAAAACCTAAAATACTTACCATCTGGCCCTGTACAGAAAAAGTGTGTTGACCCCTGATATAGGAGCTGGGGAGAAATTGGAGGAGTGATGGACACAAAGAGGCGAAATGAGATAGGATTCAGGGTGCAAGAGGAAGCACTGGCCTCAAATAGGAGCAAGGACATGTCCCCTTTGCAACTGGAGCAAAGGCAGGTAGAATATACAAACAGTAACTAAGTGAATCTGGAGGTCATTTATCAGGTTGTTTTATTCTGATTATTTCTATTATTTCCATGAAATTAGAAGTGAAGTCACCTATTGAGTGTGTGGAAGGAAGAGAGAGTTGGATCTGAAAATATGAGAAATGAAGGAAAGAGGTAGGTAAGGAGTGATGTAGCCAAACATTCCACAAAGTGTATTTTTGCATAGATCTTTCCTCACTGGAGAGTTTGTGAATTAAAATAAATTAACATGGGACCTCAAAGAATCACTGAAGATCAAGAGAAATGGAATATTCTCACCAAGACTTCAAGAAGAAAATAAATAGGAACTAATAATTTATTAGGAGATATTAACGTCTAGCAAAACGTAAAATGTGTATTCTCAATGACCCAGTAATTGCATTTTGAGGTAATACCCCATTTGAATGTGTAAATATAAGTAAATATTAATAGATAAATCAGTTCATCCAAAGACTTTTACTGCAGTTCTCCTAGAAAGAGCAAAAAAATTGCTAACAACCCATATGTTCATAGCAGTGGCATAGCCAAATTAAGTTTCATATATTTATATGATGGATCTCATTAGTATTACATACATCTTGAAAATATAATGTTGAGAAACATTCGATTTGCAAAAGATTATGTATAGTAAATCATTACATAAAATCTGCACACATAGAATAATGTTGTTTATTAATATATATTTAGTAAACATATAAAAACAAGGACCCGAATCCCCAAAATTCATGATAACAGTTAACTCTCAGAAGAGAAGAACAAAGAGAAATGTGACCAGGGAAAGGTTGATAGGGAACTTCAACTTTGTTGGAAATTGTTTATTTCTTAAATGATTAAATAAAATATGACAATATTAATATTTGTTAATTCTAGGTGGTAGGGACATGGGTATTTATCTATCTGTTTTTTAACTTTTTGTTCAAGTTATTTCAAAATAAGTTTTTTCAAAATAAAAAATAGATTATAACAGCTTATAAACTTTTGAAAAATCACAGAAACTGGAGTCTTTTTAAAGACTGTGAACAGGCTGGGAATGACCATTGTGGAAAGCGCAGTGGTCAGGGACACCGCAGTGCATGAACGCCCTTGCCTCCTGCTTAGGGGTCTGCAGTCTGGGCCCCAGAACGGATTTCCTCTCCTCCCTATCACCTGGCTGGCTCTACCTCATCCTTCATTTCTCAGTTTATACATCATTCTTTCTGGGAAGCCTTTCCTATTTTGTAAGAGTGAGTTATACTTCCCTCCTTTGTACTTGAAAAGTTCTCTGTGTGTACCTCAACCTTGCAGCATTTATCACTCTAGTATAATTCCTTGTTTACTTGCTTGTCTTCCCTCTGAGATTGCTGCTCCTTAGGGGAGGGGCGTGCGGAATTCATCGTTATAGCTGCAGCTGGCACAGTTCCCAGCCCTGAGTACATGTCTCCTGCATTTTTGCTGAATTTTGTAGATTCTTGGCCCACACAGGCTACTGCAGAGGGGATCTGTGCGGGCAGAGAGCAGAACAAGTGCCCTCTGAATATAGCAGGAAATACTCAGGACAAACCATCTATGGAAAATCCTTTGCTGGAGGTGGATTTGCATTGCAGAATCATTAACATTGAAAACTGATTTTCATGGGAAAAAAAAGTAGACATTTCATTCTTAAAAAGCAGCTGATCTTCAGGCTTACTTTTCCTTCTTGTTTTATCTAAACACACAAGTAGGAAAATTGGCTCAGAAATCATTCAAAATTTCTTTTAGAGCCTCCATGCAAAATCCCTCATTTAATAAATTTTCTATGTGAAAAAAGCCAAGCCTCAGCCCTATAGAAAACATTCAATGGACATTTTCCTATTGTTACCATCTTGTCTAATTTTGGAAAACATAGAAACCACATCAAACCTACCTATTGCAGTAATGGGGAAAATATGCGGGGAGGGGACATGATGGGGGCTGTACAAAGTGAAACCACACCCCCATTAAGCTTGACCTTAACCCCTCCCTCGTTTTAAAATCATAACTTAATATTGATGCCCCTTGGCTTGAGGGCTACTGGTTGGAAGATGTCAAAAGGTAGGAACCGCACTCTGATTTTTTTTTTTTTTTTTTTTGAGACAGGGTCTTGCTCTGTCACCCAGGCTGGAGTGCAGTGTTATGATCATAGCTCACTGCAACCTCCAACTCCTGGGCTCAGGTGGTTCTCCCACCTCAGCCTCCCAAATAGCAGGTGGGTGCCACCACGCCCAGCTCATTTTTTAATTTTTTTGTAGAGATGGGGTCTTGCTATATTGCCCAGCCGGTCTCAAACTCCTGGCCTCAAGCAATCCTCCCACCTCAGCCTCCCAAAGTGCTGCGATTACAGGCATGAGCCACTTTGCCCGGCCCCCATGCTCTGATTTTTGAGGAGCACAATGTTTCTGGGGCTCAAACATACAGCTGCATCTGAGTAATGGGTTGTGCAGTTGTTTCTGAGTGTTCACTGCCCCTTTACACACTCCGCTTGCCCCTGTCATGTGACTTGGAGAGCCCTTGTTGAAGGAGGTGTGTGCTTCCCTGTCCTGTCCTACTAACAGCAGCTTGGCCTACTGACTTGCTTTGACCAAGAAAATGCCAGCAGAAGTGAATGTATACAGTTCCTGGCAGAAAGATTTAAAAAGCATTGTAGCTTTCCTGCAGCGATTTTGCTCTCCTGGTCCTCTACCAAGTAAATGGCATGTTCCAGAAAGAGGTTGCACTTGTAGCCTGAATTCCAGAGTGAAGAAGACCTATGGAACCAACTCACAGCTAACACAGTGTGAGCAGGGAGGGAAAACAAGAATGACAACAACAACCCCTTTTTTGAGATAGAGTCTCACTGTGTTGCCCGGGCTAGAATGCCGTGGCATCAGCCTAGCTCACAGCAACCTCAAACTCCTGGGCTCAAGCGATCCTCCTGCCTCAGCCTCCCGAGTAGCTGGGACTACAGGTATGCACCACCATGCCTGGCTAATTTTTTCTATATATTTTTAGTTGTCCAGCTAATTTCTTTTTCTATTTTTAGTAGAGACGGGGTCTCGCTCTTGCTCAGGCTGGTCTTGAACTCCTGAACTCAAACAATCTGCCCTCTTTGGCCTCGCAGAGTGCTAGGATTACAGGCGTGAGCCACCACACCTGGCCTAACCCCTTTTTTTTGAAGCTACTAAGACTTTAGGGTTGTTGGCTACCATGACATAACCTACTGAAAGATGATAGACAGAGTTCAATAAAAACAGTAAATAAAAACTATGCCCACATAGTAAGCACCAGGGCTGCTTCTCTACCAACCAGGAGCTCCATAGAAGTGAGAGGGAACGCTGCCATAGGTTGACTTCTTTTCTTCCGCAAGCCCACTTTATTAATAGCAAATATTCTGTTTCTGGTACACAATCTGACAAGAAGCCTTTTGGATCTTTTTTTTTTTTTTTAATTTCAAAGATTCAGAATTTTCTGAGTCTGGGACAAGCTCCAGTGTTCCACCTGACTTCCCAGGGAGAATTTTAACAAATTTCTCACCTGGTTGCAAGTGGCCTTTGTTGTTTGAGCACAACAGATTGTTTCCTATTCTTCTGTATCACTGGTTGGAAGTACTAGAATTTCCCAAATTAAAGTTATTTTTTTTCTTATTGATTTTGCCATTAGTGACAACAGCAGCTTCTCCAGGAAGATGGAAGGCCTTTCATCAAATATTTCTTGAATGTGGGTGTAGCCCAGAGCCTACCTGTGGTCATCCTATTTTACAGGAAGAGCAACACAAGAGTTTCATAGTTACAGAGGGGGAAAAAAACAGAGTTTCATGGAAACATGGAGCTCGGCAGGAGTGTTGTTCTGGAAGTAACAGGAAAGGTGATAAAAATGCATTATAAACACTGGAAATGTAAAATAAGCTGGATCTTGTATCCATTTAATTTTAATGGAATCAATACATCATTTTATTCACCATACACATGAACATTCTGTATATCAAAATAATTCTTTTTCAATGCCAAACATGTATATGCTCTTGAGAACTCAATACACTGCTCTTATTTGCTATTATCATAAGTCATGACAGTGCCTCCAACATACTGTGTGGTCTGGGATAAGTCACATAACCTGTCTGTGTATCCATGTTTTCATCCATAACGTGAACTGAGGACACTTGGTTTAATTATTTCTAAGGTCCATTGCCACTTTTCAATAACATGGGTCTTCCTACTTCTGTACATATCATTTGGTCATTTGAGTCTGCTGTAGTTTTCCTGAGCCACTTCAGTTTTATTATCATTATTATTGACATTTGGGCTTTGAAAATGGTATTTCCTCTTATGCGACAGTTGCTTTGTTATATTTAAGCCTAATTCCGATTGTACCTAACATTATATTCCTACTTTGTAGATTAAAAAAAAAATTATCCAGAATATAGAGTTGCATGCTTGCAAGGGACAGGGGCAGGGTGGGGAAGGGAGGGGGATTTCCTTCTGCCGGAAGATGGCAAGTGAGTCAATCCACGTTTCCAAAGAGGACAATCCGGAAACTACTCTTAGGAGAATTTCAGCATCTGTTCTGCACAAGGCAGGAGTATTGATTTCCATTGTGCTCCCAGAGTCTTTTCTTCGTGAGCCAAGTTCTAAGCAGCAAAAGGTGGAGATGTTACAGCTACCTCGCCATTGGTGGAATAAAGGGGAGGAAGTAAAATCGGTCGCATCAGCATCAAAGTGGCTGTGTTTGGCAGAGCTGAGAAATGGTATCCGTGCTTGTAGCATGCCATTTGATTCATGATCTGACACATGGTGAGTGCCTCAAGCCTCCAGATAAAACGTGCACCTACAGCCAATAGCCAGTGTTGAATCTCCCTTGGATGGTAAAATGACTTGTCCCATGAGTAGCTTTTCTCCCAAATAATAGCAGAATGGGCAAGGTCATTAACCCCTCTCATACACACATCCGCTATTTCCCTTCACTGCGTTAAGGTAAACATTTTTGTTAATATTTCCGCATGAGAAAAATAGGGATTTCAAAGATAAAATACTGATAGAATACCAAGTTTAGAAAGGATGTGCAGATATAGACACTCTCATACATTGTTGACATAAGCCTAAATTGGCACACGTTTCTGGAGAGTAACTTGGCAACATAAATCAAAACTCGAAATACATCAAACCACCCCATTTCTATTAGTTTCCTTGAGTTATCTCAAGAGGGTGCACAGGTGTTCGTTGCATAATTGTTTGTGATAGCAAAGTCTAGACAGAACTTTTAGGATATGCTGAATTTGGATCAGTAGAGGATGAGTTAAATAAATTATGGTCCATCCATACAATGGAATACATACAGCCTCTTAGAGGATGAGTGGATTTGCATGTGCTGACAACAAAAGATGTCACAAATGTAGTAATTTTAAAAGGTATATTGCAGACCTTGTTTTCTATATTTTATATAAGAACCCATTCATATAATTATATTAAAGTATTTAAAATTGATTTATACTGTATAAAATATATAAGAGCACACTCAAGGAATTATTAATAGTAAGTACTTATTGCTGCAGAATGGGAAGAAGTGGGAGTAGAAAGGAAGATTTTACTTTTCTGATTAAAACTTCTCTACTGAGCTACTTCATATTTCAGTACTGATGCATTACCTTTATATAAATATTCTTCAAAGTAAAAAACTAGAAACACCTAAAAACAAGGAGGGAGAAATGGTGAAATAAATTATGGTACAATCATAAAATGTAATACTAACCAACCATCAAAGTTACCTCCTACAGCTCTCCTTGCTGACAGAAAAATGTTTGTGATGTATTGCTCAAATTCAAGAGCAGTTTTCAAAACAAAAAGAGAAAGAGAGTGAACATGAGAAGCATTGGAGCCCCTCAAGGATGTGCTCCAGGTTGTGGTCCTTGTCACACCAGTGCCACCACAATGCCCAGCACACCCATCAAGAATGTACCAATGGTTTGATTCTCCCCACATGCCCTCACTATGCTATGGGCTTACATAGCTTATGGCTGATCCTCACGACGAATTCATTTATCCCCATTTTACAAGCAAGGAGATAAGAGATTAGGGAGGGTGTTTAACTAGTGAAGCTTTGATTCAAACTCAGATTTGTCTTCCCAAACCAAAAGATTTGTGCAGTAAATTAATCAACACATCAAAAAGTAATGGAACAAATTGCAGAAAAATTACAAGACTACACCATATTGAATTAATGCAAGAGTGAATACGGAACTCATAATTCAGGCAGAAACCCTTACCCTATCACAACACCTGAGCAGTGAAGGGGCGTGGTCTCTAGGCCAGGTATTGAGTCCTGATTTCTTGCTTTCAGGTGTGTAATTGAAAGTAAATACCAGAAGGGTCATTAGTGATCACACAGTTTCACTGCTTTTCAGATTATGACTTGCAACCCATTAGGAGGTCATGAAATCAATGGGTCAAAATTAAGATTTTTAAAAAAATAGTAAAATGGAACAGAGATAATATTAGAGCATACTACAATAACGAACATTGCCAAGGTCCATACATTTTTGTAAAACATATTCCAGTTATATTTCTATATGAGTCACATCGTAAAATATTGGCAGCCAGAAAATTCTCGAAACCACTGATCAATTTCTACTTCTTCATCGGATGGTGACCCTGAGGTCCAGAGGGATCAGGCGGTTCCTTTAAGGCCACAGTGCCAACAGAACCCAACTCCATCGTGTGTTTCCTGCTGACATTCTTGGTGTTTGAATATTTCCATCTTTCAAACAGGGCTAATGTTATTAAGCTGACCTTTCTAACAGGGTTATTGGGGGAATGAAATTATCTTGAGGTGCTTTGAAAAGATAAAGTGTATGTAAATATGGAAGCTACACCCCTAAGACTGGCCATATTATTAATACAGAACAATCTTCTGGGCTCCAGCAGGACGCAGAGCCACTTACCAAGCTTCAGATGAACAGAGAGGGTTTCATGACGTGGAAAGCGAGCATTCCATGTCCATATGTGCTGACAGCTTAATTAGAACGTTTCTAATTCCTAAATGACCCACAGGTAGAGAGGGAAGCACGTGGCAGAGCATCAACAATGCACCACAATGATGAGCGTTCACGGAGCACCCAGCAGCACTGTCCTCCAAACACCTGAGCGCAATTCCCTTTCGACTCCAGTCTTGCTCTAACTGGACACATTTAACCTCAGCAAGTGTATTAAACTGATACAAAAATTGTAATTGGGATCCAATTTAATGCTTTTTCAGATGAATTACTCCAATTCTGTGCTGAGTGAAAACTGTTGCTTTGCTTTAGTCTACCAGTGCACCATTTTATTATAGAATTATAAACATTTTTCTCTCCTCAGGAGCATGAGGAATGTCCTCCTCTTCCCCAGCTTAAGGGGCAAACATTTCATCCCTTCCTGGCCCTTAGCTATGATAACTTGTGCTATAAGTCCTTTGGGTTTGTGCTGAAGGGGTCCAGTGAGGGCCCAGTTCGTAGGAGCCTTTTACATAGGTCTGATACTAGGCTAGGCACTCAACACATGCAGTCAAATCACTGTGGCTAGATCTCAAATGTTCCAAGACAAGAACAAGAATGAGGCTGAGAAGTAGTTGTTGCTAGATTGTTGAGTTTCCTACTTTTACATTTTTGCCACTGTTGGCCTGGGCATGGGCAGTACTAAAGAAATCCTTAGAGGGACTTAGGGAAATAAAAATGCCAAAAATGCAGTCCCTTTTTGCAGTCTATGATCTTTTTCACCTAAATTACTCATTTGCTCGTTGTAATTATTTTGACTTAGATGTGCTTCTCCTTATTCTGTCTAGTTCTGGTTCCACTAGGATTGGCCTGAACTAGAAGGTCCATTTCTTGATTCTTGTTTTTAATTTTTACTTACTCGCTTGTTCAAAGAACCACCTGAAAGCCTTGACCCATTGATTTCTAAGGAAGACTTGCCCCCAGTCACCATATTCCACAGGGCTGGTGTGCATGGAACATGAGGTAGCTCTGGATCTATGAAGATTCTGTATTTGTATCTGGTTTTTCTCTGCCATTGTGATCTTTTCATAAGATCCAAGCTTTCTCCTCTCTGTTCCCATGAAAGCCATTTTCGATCTCTGCTTGGCGTCTGGTCCGAAATGGATTTCCCATTGGGCAGAAACCCTGGCATCAGGACAATTCTTGGGTAACATTAAATGTACCCCAGCCTCATCTCCAAGCTGCAATCAGCCCTCCAGCATCGACACTTAGATCACTTATTTTGCAATAAGGTATAGGTTAGAGATAATCAGTCCACACTGAAAGAGTCAGGTTGAGTCCCCTTCCATACTAATCCATTTCTCTACTTTTTAAAATGTCAAACAGCCTCATGAACTTCAAACCCAATTAGATGACACTTACTATGGGTTTATCCAATTCAAGTCAATGAAAATTTAATAAGCAGTTACTATTTGCAGATACGTGCTAGGCAGAAAGTCCAAAGATGATGTTCCCTGTCCTCAAGAGTATGGCTAGGAGGCAGAGCAACCCATACACAAATCTAGTAACACCTGTCGTGAGCTCACTGTGGGCTAGCTCTGGTGCTAGGAGCTTTCCATGATCTCTTCCAAGCCTCAACACAATGTGAAGAAATTTGACTGAGATCACTTAGCTTTTTGGTGGCTGAGCTATGACTTGAGTGCAAGCCTATTGATCCAAAGCTGGTGCTCATTCAGTTTCACGATTCTCCCTTTTCACTGCAATATACACTGGATTTTCTGCACTTATCACACTGATTGTAAGATGTACCACTTCTTTTTATAACATTTCAGAAAAAAAGTATAATTCAAAAAATTTTTAAATTTAATCCTATTTTTAATTGACAAATAATAATTGCATATATTTATGGGATGCAATGTAATGTTTGGTATATTTGCATCATGGATGATTAGATCAAGCTAATTACCGTACCCACCACCTCACATACTTATCAATTTTTTGTTGTAAGAATATTTAAAATCCTTTTATACTTAAAATCTTATAACTAACTGCAAATAGCATACGTTTACCTCCTGAAGTGCATTCTGTTTACAGTCAGAGTTTGATTCTAAGCCTTCTTCTCATTTAGTCTTCTAAATCATTCTTGACCAATGGGTCACAAACTTTGAGAAAAGGAAGAAGTCAGGAGAAAGAGAATGGAGAGAGACCTTCTAATGCTTTAGTATTCACTGGGAACATTAAAACCTCCCTTCCTTCTTAGCACAGTCCCACACACTCAAGCAACATAGATTGGAGAGTGAGAAGCAGAGAGGCAGAAAATGCATTTGTCAGCATCTTTCTACCTCCAGGGAAATATGCAGCCCACAACTCCTGGAGCTAAGACATGCCCAGACAGAAGTTCCCTGGTCAAAGTTTCCCCTATCATGGCAGGCAGGAGCCTTGCACCTGAATGCCCCAATACCGGAATGCCAGACAAAGGTGGGCTACCAACATCCTCCCCCAGACCCCTGCTGAGGCTGGTGTGTCCCCTGGGCCCACAGACATCAGTCTCCCTCTGACTCAGACCTAAGGGGGTGTCTGTGACAGGCCCAGTCTTGACAACATCCACTGGGCTCCCATCTAGGGAGCTCTCCAGACACAGGGAACTGAAGCAGTCACCTCTGAAGTCCCATGTCTGCAAAAGGTCCCCTGCCACGCCTTCCTCAGGTCTTGGGAGAAGTGGTTTTTGGCACTGCTTTCTGCTTAAGAAAAAGCCTGCCAAGGCCAGGCGCGGTGGCTCACACCTGTAATCCTAGCACTCTGGGGGCCAAGGCGGGTGGATTGTTTGAGCTCAGGAGTTCGAAACCAGCCTGAGCAAGGGCGAGACCCCGTTTCTACTAAAAATAGAAAAAAATTAATTGGACAACTAAAAATATATAGAAAAAATTTGCCGGGCATGGTGGCGCATGCCTGTAGTCCCAGCTACTCGGGAGGCTGAGGCAGGAGGATCGCTTGAGCCCAGGAGTTTGAGGTTGCTGTGAGCTAGGCTGATGCCACGGCACTCACTCTAGCCGGAGCAACAGAGTGAGACGATGTCTCAAAAAAAAAAAGAAAAGAAAAAGCCTGCCAGGATTTTTCCTATGCCAAAATTTGATCCTTTGAGCCCTGGTCATATGTGGTCGGATCTCTTGATGTGGACAGGAATAACATTTATCTTCCATCAGTTTCTGTATCCTGGAGCATTTTGTATCCTAAAAAGGAGAAGGGACTGTCCTAGAATAGCCCATAAAGGCCTAAAGATACTCATAAAGGACCTGAGTATTCTAGGAACAGTTCCAGCTTAACTGCTCTGAACCAGCAAGGTCCTTACGCGGCAAGCAACAGAAACTGACCACTGACACAGGACTTTATTGGAATGAGGCGGGATGGACAGGAAGGAAGTTTGGGCACACAGAGAAGGAAGGGAGGCTGAACAAACAGATGAGAAAGGACAGGGCTGGCTCCTGGTAATGGTTGGTTCCTGCTGCTTTGTAGCTCTTGGCTTTTGTAGCCAGAGTGACAATGAGAAAACAGCCAGTTCCTCCACAGTAACTACTTTCTTTGTCAAATGTTCGTTTTAGAATTAGAATATGGACTATACGTTTATTGTCTCAATGTCAAATTTCTTGGTTTTGATAACTGTACTCTGCTTATGTTAGAGTATATCTTTGTTTTTAGGAAATGCTGAAGCATTAAGGGGTAAAAAAGCATAATGTTTGTAAACTTCCATAAAATTATTGAGAAAATAAACAATCATTTGATAAATCAAATGTAGCAAAATTTAAAAATTGTCTTCTTAAAATTTTTGTAAGTTTGGAATTGTCTTAAAATGAATAGTTTTATTAAAAATATTTTTTAAAAATCTTGATCTCCAGATCTTCTCACCTAAGATCAGTACAGTTCAAATCTCCGGGGGTAGGATCCTGGCACTGGTAGATTTTAAAGCTCCCCAGGGGCTGCAGCAGGCAGCCAGAACTGAGACTCAGGCTCCAAGGGCCTGAGCCCTGCCCTGGGTTAACAACTGCACTTATGAGGAACCTCCAAAGTAATAACCATTAACTTAACGTGTATAGTCTTAACCATTTATTATATTTATGTTTTTCATTACAAAAGTAATATAACCACATTGCATAAAAATTGGAAAATATTTTTTTAAAAAAGAAAATAAAAAGTTATCACCATAACATAAGCAATGAAGATATTTTGGTTTATTTTCTCCAAGTATTTTTTAATGTACAGATTTGCTTCCTAGATGGTATGACACATTGAACATATGACTTTAGCACTGCTATTTTCATTTGACATTGAGAATGTCTTTAGAGCAATCATTTTTGATACTATACCAAGTGGATGTGCCATTGTTGACTTAACGATTCCCTTACTCTTGCACATTTAGGTTGTCCTGAATTATTTCTTTTTTTTTTTTTTTTTGGAACTACAAATAATGCTGCAAGCAACAAATTTGTTCATAGCAGTGTTTCTGTACTTCAGGCCATTTCACAGAAGTGAGATTATTGGGTCAGGATCTGTCTATTCCCATAGCCCTCAACACATACTGCCAAATTGCTTTGCAAAAAAGCTTTAGCAATTTATGTTGCAAACAGCAAGAGATGCTAGTTTTGCAGCATTTGATATTATACACTTCTTAGTGAAAATTTAATATATGAAAATATGTCAGAATTAGGCCAAGACTAGCATTAGGGAAACCTCAGTTTTAACTTTTTGTTCTGTCACTAACTAGCTGTGAGGCTTTGAGATTGTCCCTTAATCTTTCTTCATCTGAGAATTTGGGGCAGTATTTCTTTATCCTGTTTGTTCAGTGGATAGGACCACTGAATGGGGGATCTGGGAGCCTCGTGAAAATCAGATTCCTAGCAGACTGCCTTGGTACCCCGGAGTTGCTGAGGTGAGTGCACAGAGAGGCTCCTGCTGTCCCAAGAGCCTCCTTTAAAATGAAGGTGGCTATGAGCCAGCTGGAAGAGTTGGTCTGAGGGGCTTTAAAACATCAGGCAGATTTTAAACTCCCCTACCCCAGGTGATTCTGATGGGTAGCCATGAGCTAACAGACACACAGGGCTGAAAAACTGTCAGGGATGAATAATAATCATCACAGAAGCAGCCTAAGTGAAGGCCAATCTAGAAAAATAAATCATGGACTGTTCCATTGGCACCCAACTTTCAAGTTACACTTACCAACAGCTAATTACCAACTTCTCCCAAGACTGACCTCATAGCGTTCCTAAAATTTAGGAATGACCTTCTGATGCCTGTCCTACAAACTCTTTTCCCTAGCCTAACACCTTCTCATTTGTCATGTCTTGGATTAAACACCATTTTCCCTGGGAAGTCTGTTCTCACCTCTAACCTGAAGTCAATATCTGTACTCTGCCCATTCTCAACATCTTCAACTCCAGCCTGGCCTACACACACCACTATGCTTTTCTCCCAAATACTCCAAATAGACCTTTCAGTTCTTGTTACATCATCTGACTTTGAAGAAAGGGAGTCCTTAGGAGGTCTGATCATGCATCTCACGTTGGTCTCAGGCTGTTTCGCATCGAGGAGAATGCATCGCTACACAGTACATTTGGTATTTAGGTCAGTGGCAAAACACACACACGGTCATTAGTTAATTAAACATATTAAATTCAGGGATGGGCCCAATCTTTTGAGTGCTGAGAAAGCCTTTGAGGTAGGGATAAGCCCAGTGCTGACATGTGCGAGGGCCAAGCCAGGCTGAGTCATGAGTGAGTCCAAAAATATTCTCTTCCACCAGTGAGGTCTACTCAGCACCTTTCACCAAAATCACCTCAGCGCAAAGCATCTCAAGCATGATCCTGCTGCTCAAACAACTCATCTTCACATGCCACTGTGTGATGCAGGTCCCCATTTGCTCATAGACCTGTTTTATGGCTGGGATAATCTGAGGTTGGGGCAAAGGCCAGACAGCAGACAGCTGTGACATTGGGCCAGTAGCCACTGCCTGGTGCACAACAGAGAGGAGGCTGACAGGGTGGGCTCGGACGCTGGGTGCAGACTCCTTGTGACCCAAACGGCCAGGCTTCTCTGCGGATAGAACAGGGCCCAGACAGTAAGCCTATTTTGAATTCTTCTCAAGGATGAATGGATTTATTGAGGGTGTGACTTATTTTTAGCCCTTCTGTTTGCATCATGGCTACATCCTGGTGGCATTTTGTTTACTTTGCCTAAACTTGACAGAGTTGCTTTTCAGACACACTTTCCCCACTTTGACAATATAATCCCTGTCCCTCCCCAGTGGGACATTAGTGGAGGTCTGAACTCCAGGCACAGGGCTACTACTATGTGGTTTCGGGAAGCCAGTTTCTGACAATGGATGTACCATAAACCCCTGAGAAAACCATTTCTGAATAACTGAAGATCTCTAATTTGGACAAATCATTCTGCTTTTTAAGGCCATGATTATGAGAATGTTGTTTTTCCAGAACACTTTTCTTCTCAAGTTAGAATGAACACTCTATGTCTCCATTAGGCTTTCTTGGCAAAATCTGCCCTCTCTAAATTCTATTCTTTGCTTTTCCCTACCATTATGGCCCTCATGGCACTGCCGACCCCACAGTGAGAGGAAAGGAAGGGGAGGCCTCTAAGTTGTTTTCTGTCACCCATGTCTTAACTACTTCGAACATCAGCAAAGGGACATTTTGATGAGTTCTGTCTTTTCTTTAATGCAAGCAACGCTGCATTCTCAGAGACAAATGATCTGGGTTGTCTGGGGTACTTTTTCCTCCTGCATAAAACAAAGGGGTAGGACTAGATGTTTTCTAAGCTTCCATTCACCCTACCTCTGTGACCTGAGAAGTGGTGTTTTAGTAAAAGTGCCAGAGAAGAATGAGGCCATCATGCATGTCATCCTGGTGACAAGTGTGTATGAAACAGAGTCCTGGATCGGAAATCCAAAGTCCTTGTAGTTTAAACTACCAGTGGAGCCTCCCTAAACCCTTCCAAAGCTTTAGCTGTGAAAGCTATAAATGGGGTCATGTTGATCAACTGAAGCAAGGTACACAAAAGAGCTTTGAAAATAAAATCATATACAAAAATGAGAGTTGCTATTAGGAGAATAGAAAAGAAAACCCCTGAGAAATCATTTCTAAGCTTTTAGATTATAGATCTCTACCCAGTTTAAAGTATAGCTACACAGAATCCCTCTGCTCACCACCCCCATCCAATTCCAGCAGCTGAAATGGACTTAAAATTTGTCAAAGGTAATAATAGCAAGACAATAGTAATTGCTAATGAGAGAGGCCATCATTTTAAAAATTAGCTAAAGATAGAAATTGCTGAAAATGGTTTGATTTGAAAGACATTTTGGAAATCTGCATTGATTTTTGTAAGACCAAATTATGTTAGAGATTTTTATGTATATATAAAAAAATCATATCCCTGTTTTCAGTAGATTCCAGTGGAGAGTACGTCAAGCTAAAGTCATGATGCTTCATAGTCACGTCTTAGTCTTGCCCCAAGTTGCTGTAACATCTTAGAAACATGTCTGAATCTCCAAGGCCAAGCTCCCCCAGTTACAATGAGAATTAATAACAGATTCTGAAAGCATTTTCACGTATTTGACTCTTAGTAGGTAAGTTATATGAAATTCACTGAAACCATTTGTGCACACTCTTTAAGTATTTCAGATAAAAGATACTATATTGTAGCCACCAAAGCACCACATCTGTGTGACTTTTACATTCCTGGTGCGCCCTAAATTTTGTTTGTAAATAAAATCTTATAAATGTGTTAGGAAAAAGATACGAAATGCATTCATAAGGTGAAGGATCCTTTTTAAACTCCCACATTAGGTAAACATGTAAGTCCATGCCTTAAAAATCAAATTTTCTCAAATCATAGTCCACCTGCAGTGCTGTTTATGTTGAACACATAGTGCTGTTTACGCAAGTTAGGGATAAGAGCTATCTTCATACAAACACGACACTTTAAGAAACACTAACTACATCACTGATCCAGAACCTAATAGAAAACCTCTAACTGTAGGGAAAAGATTTCCCTAGAAATTTCAAAATATAGGGCATTAAAGAATAACCAGAAATCACAAACAAGCTGGAGTTTTTCAAGGCTGCTTGCAATGTCTATTATTTTACTAAGAAATATATAATAAATTCATTATATAGATAAAAATGACATGTATACTATTCCAATATTTGTTTCCTGTTGCAGAAGAAGCCATCTAGGGAAAATGTTTTCTAGTGTATCATCATTAACATAATTCACTCTAAGAACAGAATAAGATTTAAAAATAAAGAGTTAATGGTGTGGTATATTTATACACACACACATGCATATAGTATTTTTATACTTCCTGATTTAACAAATAAATGCTCTAGGGAAACTGTAGACCTGATTGAAAAGTCTGGTAATCTTTCCTTCTGCAGCATTTAAACCATCTGTTTGAATCATTTGGCATGGGTGAGTTGTCTTGTATCTTTTCATGCATGTATTTCTTGTCTGTACAACTGGAAAGCAAGCTCTGGGAAGGAAGTTCCCTGTGGTGCTAAGCCCAATGCCTTGTACATAACCTGGGTGCATGAATCATTGACTGACATGTACGTTTGTAGGGAGGAGCCTGGAGAGATACACTTAAAATCTTTATTCATTGATTTACAAAATATACAATATTTACAAAGTTTAGGCATTAATCCCACACTGACATGAATGCTGTAGAGAGTCTAAAAATAAATACGTGGCACATAGGTTAATATACACATCATGGCTCTTTACACTTCAAGCCATCACCAATGGTGAGATTTAATGGGAAGTTTAATGTGGTAGAAAAGTCAGATGGCTGACCAATCTTGGACCTTCCACATGAATGGCCCTTGCTTGGCTCCTTGAGGCTGAGGATAGTGAGCAAACCACTTTCAAGAGAATTAAACACAAGCCATTCTAACAGGCACATGGGATGCATGCGGCGACATCTGTACAGAGTCTGCAAGAACTTCCTGGGTGGTGGGTGAATCTGCACCACTGTGGACCTGATCCCTGTTCACCAGCCAGGGAGGCTTTGGCGTGGTCACTTTCTTGTTTCTTATTCAAATCACATGCAGTACTTGGAAGATGTTAGTGGAGTATAACCATGCATAAAAAATGGTACTTATCGATATGTACAACATCAAATTGTCATTGTCTTACAGCATCTTAGGATGCAAAATCAACCGTCTCCTCTTTAAGCAAGAGGGATGAATGAAGAAGCCATACCCCTATTCCCCAAAGAAAAAATATCATCATCTGTACACACACAAATGGCATCCTACAGAAGCAGGGTGAGATAAGCTCCACATGATGAGATGAGTAATTCCCATGAAGTCAGGCCTGGAAGTTTTCCTAGGGGAGTAATTCCACTTTCCTTTCCTTTGCAATCCTGCCTCATCTCATGTAACCTAAATCTGAAGGAAAAGGCATCATATTATTGAACTTCTTTGAGCCTCAGTACCTTCATTTGTAAAGTATAAATACTAGTGATATTCCTTAGAGGGCTCCTGCGGGGATTATATGACCTAACTTATGTAAAGTGCTTAGCATAGTGCCTGGCACACAGGAAGTGCTTAATACATGTCTTGCTTTCTTTCCCTCTACTCTCCCCTCCCCAAGTATAAGCAACATATTGATAAGCCTACCAAACTCCGAATTAAGGCCATTTGATGCAATTGGGATTATCTTGTATCAGAGTTACTGCTGTTGGTTCATATTTGGTCCCTGAGGGGTTCTCACTTTATGAGCCAGAGACATTTTTCTGTGCAGGACAGATGGACCCTGACAACATTGTCCTCTTTATCAGCCATGGCTCCACTCAGTTTCATGAAAACATGCCCCATAACCCTGCACAGAAACTCAGACCAGTGATGGTCACCACCTGAATACTTCTGGGACAACACCACTGAGGAAACCATGAGAAAAATCCTTGAGGCAAAGACATTACTCTTGCTCACAACATGTTATCAATAACTTTTTTCAACACTGGTGCAAGTATCATAGACAGCTTTCCACAAACATATATTACAAGCTCTACCACTGTTGAAAAATAAGTATTCTAATTTGATCATTTTGTTCAGAATAAGGAATTTTTTTAGAATATATTTTAGTTTCTAGTTATGCCATACAAAAATAAATACTGTTTAAAATGATTCACAAGGAAGAAGAAAAATCGTAACTTGGGGTGCCAAAAATATAGGAAGGATGGTGAAAATTTTACCATCTGCTTGAAAAGCAGTATCTAAAAGAAACAAAAACTTCTTGCCGGGTCTCCTTACTAGTCTTGCCATCACCTCACAGGTCCACCTTCCTCTCAGCCTTGCATATTATGTCTTTGTACCCTATCAATCTAGAGACAAATTAATGCAGAACCTTCTCCCTAAAGTCACTGGGGTTTTGGGGAAGGGGCTTTTTGACAGTGTAAACTGCAGACAAAGGAAGAAGATGATAGAGCCATTTACTGGGCCCACTAGGCCCACTAGGACTAACCTCTACCCATCTTCCTGTCACTGAAATCCTCTCTCAGTCTAGATTAGTTATGCCTGAATAGAACCCCACGTCTGGAGAAAACAGCCCCATCCTGATCTGGGGACTCTGGACACCACTAGCCCAGGTGGAATCCAAGATCTCACAGAGCATTGTTAGGTGCCAAATCAAGGCCAATCTCACCAATTATATGGAGGAATAACAGCCACTTTATGGATGTCAGCTCTGATAAGTTGGGGAAAATACTTCTCCAGTCGCCCCACAAATACACCTTATCTTCCACACAGAGTAGAGGGAATATGATTTCCAGCACTGGGAGAAGGATGTTGAGAAAATTAAATTGGACAAATTGCTTACTACTACTCCAGGGACTCGGCCAGAATTTCCAAGAAAATAGTCCATTCATTTTGAAATCAAAGTTTTAACATTCTAAAGCAATAAGTGAATTCATGATAGTATTTAAATCACTGGGGTTTTTTTACCTTTCTGCTGAAAAACAAACATCTATGGGTGTCCATATAATAGATCCCAAACATTTCAGACGGTCTCAGAATTTCCTGCATCTCATGCATGTATTCTTCCAAATTAAGAACCCCATATCTCAATAAATAAATGAAGATCTATTTCTTGGAGTGAAAAGAAAGGTTTGTGGCATAGAACTCAAGGTCTATCTTGGGGGCAGGCTGGCTTTGATGGGGTGTTGGTTAGACTCAGAATGACTACACTGAAGCAATGCTTGTTCCTCACAGTGAGTAGCAAAGCTTGGCCATGACGACGTCTAAGGGTGTTGTGTCTCACAGTGAACCATCAGGCCAATGACTCATGCATGACTGTGGACCGTCAAGGTCCCATGGATCACTACTAAACGTGGCGCCATTGAGCTGCTACAATGTGAGTCCTAACCACACCCACAAGCAGGACATTATCACTGACATGCAGTGTGGGTGCCCATTTGTCTGATTTATAGGTGACGTTGTGGCAAATGTGGCATCGGTTTCATTTCGGGGAAGTGGCAAGTTACAGATATTTCCTTCACAACAGGAAGTGCAGACCTGAAAGAAAGAAAGAGAAAAAGAAGGGTGAGGAGAAGCCGGTAGGTTTTGGAAGGAGGCAGGGGTTTTTTAAAGGAATCGTCTTTTTCACGGCAAGACTCAAAGGAAAATTACCTGTACTACAAAGGAGACACCAACCTTACATTTAGGAAGAATGGGGATAATATTTCACCTAGAAGCAACCTCAAAATGAAAACTCACCAGCCTAAACTTCGAGGGATCCGGGTTCTGTTTTTGACACCCCGCCATGTGGTTCTTACAGAGATCTCTCGCCTTCCTATGCCTCAGCTATTCCACTGTGAAATAGGGATGATGAAACCTGCCCTTCCCTTTTCAAAGAAACTCTTTCTGACTTCTTGAAGAAACTATTACTTGAGTGAACTTTCATTTGCCAAATTTTCACAGTGAGAGTGGCAACAACCCAGGTAGTTTAAACTTGAATATTTACTTTCATTAGAACTATCTGCATAGTCATCTGCATTCTCACTGGGTCAGTTAAAGTTTGAAGGGTTTTCATTTGTGCCATGACTCCTGCTTTATACCACTTTACTCCTGGATCACAAGGAAGAAATAAACCCACAGGGTTCATGACAGAAGTTATTTTAGGTCATGGCTATACAAAGTACAGGCCAGCAGCTTCCACAGCAGCTGGGAGTTATAAATGCAGAATCTCAAACCTTGCCCCAGCCTGAGAGCATTAGAATCTGCATGTTATAAAGCTCCCCAGGTGATTCATAGTCATGGAATAGTTAATATCCTATACAGTCATTAACCTGCAGAGACTTGAGTCTTTACAGTGGACTTGGGCTAGGGAGACAGTATGATGTCAAAGAGAGCGACTGGAAGTCAGAAGCGAGTTGGGATTCTGTCCCTGTCACTGGCTAGCAGTGTGACCTGAGCACAGGACATAACTTCTCTGATCCTCAACCTTCTCCTTGGCAAAGGAGCCACAGCAATGCCTGAGAGCTAAGCCCAGCTTGCTGGAGGGCCAGATAAAGCCCTTGGTTTTACCCATTTCAAGCCAGGAATGAGTAAGCAGATCATATTTTAAAATTTAATTCTTAGCGTATTAGAGAAGTTGCTAGAAAATTAGGTGTCTGCCTTTTTAAGAAAAAGAAGCTCTTACTGACAGGGCTGTTCCAAGGTATGGAAAGTAGGCCCTGCCCCAAACCACCAGGAAGTCGGCCTAACGGGAGAAATAGGAAGATGCTGGACAGAGGCCAAGGTCATTTGTACAACCCTGACCCACCAGCAGGAGAGTCAGGGGCATTCCGTGCTCCAGCCATGGGTCAGGCCGCCTTTCTCTGAGTCTTTAAATGCTCCTTCAAGGCTGCTGCCAAAGTCCATTTTACACTGAGTGCTTCTGTATACAGGCCCCAAATGAAGTGTAAGGGGTGCAAACCCACAAGAAGATGGTCTCTCGTCACCCACAAATAACTCAAGAGCCAATGGAGACTCTCCCCAAACTGACATCCCAGTCAAGACACGAGCCCCCACCTCACAGAAAGTTATCACAGCTCAATTGCCCTGGCCCTCCTCTGGCGAGTGAATTGTTGGTGCATCTGCAGTGCTTTCCGTGACGGACGTAACTGGTCCCTTGCTCCTCTTCCTTCTGTTAGCTTTATTACTTTCTTCTGAGTGAAGAAAAGGCTTCAATAATTTTTAATACCCTCTTGGTATGTGTTTACACAATTTATACCAGTTGTCCTGCGCTCTGGTATAAATTTGTATTCTTTGACAGCAAACAGGAAAGGAAACATCGTTTCATAAGGGTATAAAGGTGGTCACAGGCAGCCTACATGGGGGAGCGGGGAGGAAGCTGCGGGAGAGCGCTGGCAGATGTCTGGAGAGGAGGGAGGCTGACTATGCTGTACCCGTCACTTGCTTTGTTGCCCAGACCTTGTGGCCTTCGTGCTCTGAGTCTCTGCAGCCAGTGGATAAGCACTCTTCCAGCGGGACGCAGCGTTTGGTGACAGAGATACTGTTTCCTGTGACCTCCATCGTGTGCTGAGTGTAGCAGTATCTGGTCTCTGTCAACAGAGAAAATATGTTTTACTTAAGATGGGAAATGTTAGCCCAGCCTGCCCAGAAGGAGAACAACAGGAATCTCAACACTCTAATTCCTGAAGAGACCTAACAGCACATAGGATGTACCCGGCATTGAGTTTCTGTCCATTCTCCAAGTTCTCCTTGGAGAGATTCACTTAGCTGTGGTAGCAGGACAGCCTTCAAAGAATATTGATCTCTTTGCTCAGCAGGATCCCCATAAATCAAGATGCAGTGGTATCACTCCTTGCCTTTCAACGAATTTTGCCACTGTACTGATTTTTGTTTTTAGGGGGTAAGTGATTTGGAGGGATGATTTAGGAGGTGAGAACTAGAGCAATTTTCAGGAAGATGAGGGGATAAAGAAGTTCAAAGAACACAGGGTTAAAAGAAGTTAGGCAGGTAATAGTGGACTTGTAGGAGATAAAAGACTATAGGAGAGGCTGGCGTGTGTGTGTGTGTGTGTGTGTGTGTGTGTGTGTGTGTGTGTGTGTGTGTACCAGCTAGTCACAAGGACAGAACAATTAAAAATGGATTCGTTGTGTCAGGAGAAAATGACTCTAACCAAAAGAAAGAACTTCTTGCCAGTGAGCACAGCTGGGTGCTAGGATGCATTACAGAAGACAGCTAACCTAACAATGAAGGTTTTCCAAAACTAAAGAGCTTCCCTTCTCCCTGGCATGATTTCAGTGTCTTTCTCAGATGACAGATGAAGCCAACGATGGGAGATTCCAGAGGTCCCTCTGCATCTTATGAGTCTGAAAACTTGAAATTTCTTCCAAAATTCTTTGGGGAATTTTTTATTTGTAATTTAAAAACCGAAGAAAAATGGCTTTGTCAATGTAATTCTTTAAGGCCTCCAGGCAGCGTTCAGCTTTCTAAGCCTAGGATTTAGGAGAATGTTCTTGCTCTACTTTCACATTAAAATAGAAAATGAATAATTCTTAAGAAATGTCACTGAGCTGTTTTTCATCCATATTTTGAACCCAACGTTGCATGCCTTATACATTTTGGATATTGAGGGACTAATATGGAATTATGACCTCCTATGATATTATTTATTGGGCAATAAAAATTCCTCCCACCAGATTCTTTCACAATTTTGGCAGCTTTGAACCAAAGTACTAATGTCCAAAGAAGAAAGTTTAAGAACTAGGTCCTGAGAATGAGCTAATACAGACCGCATCGACACATCTCAGGTTGTAACTGTCTCCCTAGACACAGCCACTGACGGGAACCCCAAATGGCCTCTGATCGAGTCTTACTAAGGTCAGCAACTTCCCCAGTGGTTCTGTTATTGGGGAGTGTGCCTGGACAGAGTCTGAGTCAGTGCTGTCCCCACGCTGCACCCCAGCCAGAATTTTGTGAGTGGGAATCGGGTTGCAGCAGTTCCGATCTTGCTCAGGGTCCTGTGGAGCCCCAAACTATTTTAATGTTGGAGTGATTGTTTTTCTGATGAAGAGGAGGCAGCAGCTCTCCTCTGATTTTTTTTTTTTTTTTTTTTTCGATGAACGAAGGCCAGTGGCCTGAGAGATTTACCGCGTCTTCCAAAGAGGACTGGTTTACTTCTCTGCTATCACACTCCATGGACATTTATGGCCATGACAGGCACATCTTTCCCACCCCCACCCCAACTTCAAATGTTCTAGAAAGCAATAAAATCAGGAATGTTCTTATCTCCTGTCTCCTCTTCCTGCGGACAACTAGGAGCAGATGCCAGAGGTTTTATTGCTCCACATGTAAATCTGAGCAGATAAAATCATAGGCTTATGGAATAAGTAAATCACTACATAACTTCATCCTGGGAAATTAAGTTTGTCTAGTAGTGAATTATCTTGTTTTAAGTGAGCCTTAAAATAACAATTGGTGAACTTGATATGACTACTTTTTTATTCATACTTCTCTGTCCATAACAGTCTCTTATTAATTCATTAATGGGGAATTTATTCCATTGATTAAAAGTAGAGGCAACAACTGATGAAAACATTTTTTCGGGAAAATATGCAAAACCCTAGTACCTAATAAGCCAATTCTTGCCATTCTGGAGAGGGAAAGGAGATCAGTGATGACGCTGGATAAGAATTTTTTCTCATAACTTCACCAAGTCCAATCCATAAAACAAAGACATTAATATGTTGAGAACACTGCCCTTTCTTCCAGCAGAATAGATCTCAGTGCTGAAGCGTCAGTCCCTCAAAAGAATTCATTCCACCTCTTATCTTATAAAACCCCTAGGTGAGTTATGAAATAATGTGGGAAAAGGTTCTCTGGTTAAATAAGTTTTGGAAATGCTCAAATAAGGTTGAACAGGTTTCTTTAGTGTGCAATTTATGAGAGCCTTCAATATGTGTTGTGATCTTGTGATCTCCAAGGGTGTGTTGAGGCAAGCAGGTGGAATTTCCCAGGTAGAATCAGGTGGGCCGCATGTGGCTTATCACTGGACTGTAGTAGCAATAAAAACCGAGTTTCAGCCACAGAGCATTGTTCTCCATGCATTTTGAATAATCCTTGGGTTAGTAATGAGGTTATATGAGAATCAAGCCTGCTGATAACCTCACACTAAAAGGATTTCAAAGGCTTTTATCTAAAAGATAAAAGATGTATTTGAATTTCTACCAGGTTAGTTTCAGCCTCTAAAATCTCATATTCTGCAACGGCATGGTATTTCCAGAAGTTGTGAAACAAAAGTCTTTTACTGTGAGACTCACAAGCATTCAACTAAAATCAGAAATGGGAAGGAGAGCTTAATCAACTATTGGAAAATATAATTTTCATGAAATTCACATAAACACAGACACACACAGTCCATAACTTAGTTCTGAAATTTTAAAATAACCTGAAGCTAAACAGCAAATATTCATTTACCCACCAATACTCAGTTTCAAATAAAAGAAACTGTATTTAGACAAAATATACATAAGATGATTTGAATTAAAATGAGTCATTAAAAATTCCCAACTCTCTGGCCAAAGGCTTTCTCGCCACTCAATTATTCTTTGTGGCTCACTGGTTTTGGTTTCTTTATAAACTACATAATGATTAAAGTGATGCTAGAGAAAAATTCTTCAGGTGCAAAATTAACGAGAGGAAAATAACCTTAATAATAATATTATAAATTATTAATATATTTGAAAATAAAAGGCTAGTGACAGCTACCTGTATGCTCCCTGCACCGATTCCTTAGTGCCCTCTGCTCTTGACTTCCGCCACGCTCCTGCCATGCAATGACCGTACCCCTCGGTGTCACATTCCATGCCTTTTCCCCATGTCTGACCCTGTAGGATCTCTGTGGCTCTGGACTCCACTGTATGTGGTCTCCTCTGGGAGATTCTCCACCTTGGACTTCAGAGTTTTGTGGTTTTCTGGATTTTCTCCTACATTTCTGTTCCCTTCCCTTTTCCTAACCTGAATGTTGATATTCTCCCATGTTCTGTCCTAGCTCTCTTCTCACGCAAGTGCCCTCACCAAACCTCCGATGCCACATCTTCCGGTGTGAGCTATAGAACCAAATTACCAGCCATCTCCCAGACACAGCCCAGCATCGCCTCGCACCTAACATGTCTCAAACCAAACGAATCATCCCCCTCCCCCTTGCACCTGTCTATCTTCACGTGCGCCTGTCTCAGGAAGGGACCTCCTGCAATGTGGCACCTTCATCTTCTCCAGAAATTTAAACTAGAAATTTAGAATTGGCTCAGACTTCTCTCCCCAGTCTGGAGCCTCCAAATCCTCTGAAACATCTCCATTATCCACCTAGTTTTTTCTGTTCTGTTTTCCATTTCCTCAATTCAGGACCTCATCATTTCCTGTTTTCTTTTTCTATGACCTCTCTCCTTTCAAATGCAAGTGTGGGGCAACCAGCAGATATATTACTGAAACAAAGGTCAGATCATGCCACTCACCACCTATGGAAGCATGAATGACACCGAATTGTCAAGAAGTCCTGACTGCTGAATTGTTGGGTTTATCTGGCCTACCTGAGTGGCGAATAGGTAAGCCCTTGCTCTCTCTCTGCTACTGAAGCTGTGTGTCAGTGATTAGGAGTAACAGTGCTTCCCTGATAGAACCATCACTTACATTTATAACTCAGAACTTGGCATTTGAAACTCCACCCTTATTACTCAAGGTTCTCCCTGATGGACACCCCAAATTATCTCATCATCGTCCATATATACCTTGAGACATCCAACCACAACTTTTTGACCATCCTTCACAGTGAAAAATTTTGTGCATCCTTAGCTTGGTCTGGATACTCTTTCCTGTCTTCTGTATCTGGACACCTGATGTTCTTCAAGGCTCAATCCAAATGTGACAAATTCTGTGAAACCTTCCCTCAACCACATAGACATTAATCTTGTCTTTTCTCCATGTTGCCACAGCCCTTCTTAACTTCCTTATTTGTTATATCTGACTTTCCTTCTAGGTCAGGGTCTTTCAAGCTTGGCATGATTGACTTTTTTTTTTAAAGGTCAATTTTTGTTTGTTTGTTTGAATTAAATCTCTTATTTTTAGATAATTGTAGATTCGCATGTGTTTGTAAGAAATAATAGAAAGAGCCCCTGTATCTTTTCCTCAGTTTCCCAAGTGGTAACATACTGTAAAACTATAGTACAATATCACAATCAAGATATCGACATTAATACAGTCAAGATACAGAACATTCCATAGCCACAGGATTCCCTCATGTTGACCTTTTACAGTCACACCCAGTTCCCTCCTGCCATTACCTCTTCCTTAACCTTTGGCAACCACTAATCTATGTTCCATTTCCATAATTTTGTCATTTTGAGAATGTTACATAAATGGTATCATACAGCATATAATATTCTGGAATTGCGCATTTTCTCTCAGTCTAATTCACTGGAGATTGTTGCGTGTTTCAATAGTTGGTTCGTTTTTATTGCTGAGTAGTATTCTACAGTATGGATGTACCAAAGCTGGTTTAACCATTCACCCACTGAAAAGACATCTAGGTTGTTTCCATTGTGGGGACATCATTAAAAAGGTGCTATACACATTTGTGTAGAGGTTTCTATGTGAACATAAGTTTTTATTTCTCTTGGATAAACGCTCAGAAGTGGAATTGCTGCGTTGTATGGTAGTTACATGTTTAATTGTCTAAGAAATTGCCAAACTGTTTTCCAGAATGTCTGCATCATTTATATTCCCTCTAACAATGTATGAGTGATCTAGTTTCTCATCCTTACTATCATTTGGCACTGTCCCTATTTTTTATTTTAGCCATTCTGAAAGATGAATAGTGATAAGTCATGTTTTTAATTTGCATTTCCTTAATGGCTAATGATGTTGACTATCTTTTCATATGTTTATTTGACATCTGTTTATCTTCTTTGGTGAAATGTCTGTTTACATTTTTTCCCATTTTTAAATTACGTGTATTTTTTTACTGGTGAGTTTTGAGAATTATTTATATATTCTAGATAGCAGTCCTTTGTGAGGTATGTGATATGCAAATATTTTCTCCCATTTTGTAGTTTGTTTCTTCATTCTCTTAGCAGGGTCTTATGTAAAGGAGAAGTTTTATATTTTGATGAAGTCCAATTTATTCCTTTTTCTTTCATGGGTCATACTTTTGATTAATAATCCTTGATTATTAAGATTTTCTCCTGTGTCTTTTTCTAAATGTTATATAGTTTCACATTTCGTATTTAAGACTGTGATTCATTTTGAGTTAACTTTTGTAAAAGGAGATAGGGTCAAGGTTCATTTTTTGCCCATGAATGTCCAATTCCTCTGGCAGCATTTGTGGAAAAGCTTTTCTTTTCCTACACTGAATTGCTTTTGCACACTTGTCAAAAATAGGATATATTTTTAAGAGTCTATTTATTTGTTCTGTTCCATTGATCTGTGTGTCTATCCCTCTGCCAATACTACAACCTTGATTACTGTAGTTATACATTAAATCTTGAAATAGGGCAGATTGATATCTCCCACTTTGTTCTTCTTTTTCACAATTGTTTTAGCTATTCCAGTTCCTTATCTTTCCATATAAGTTGTAGAATAATCTTGTTTATATCTATAGAAAATATTGCTGAAATTTTGACAGGAATTGTGTTAAACCCACATATCAATCTGTGGGGAACTGACATTTTACTATGTTGAGTCTTTCAGTTCATAAACATGGTAGGTCTTCCCATTTATTTATATTTTCTTTTATTTCTTTGATGTTTTATCATTTTCACCATACAAGTCCTATACATGTTTTGTTAGATTTACCTCTAAGTATTTAATTTTTCTGAGCAATTGTAAATGGTATATTTTTAATTTCAGTGTCCATGTGTTAATTGATAGCATATATAAATACAGTTGAGTTCTGTGTGTTTATCTTGTATCTTATGACCTTGCTGAACTCATTTATTAGTTCTGGATTTTTTTTTTTTTTAGATTTGTTGGGATTTTCTACATAGAAATCATGTCATCTCTGAAAAGAGACAGTTTTATTTCTTCCTTTCCAATCAGTATATCTTTCATTTCCTTTTCTTGTCTTATTGCACTGGCTAGAACATACAGAACTACACTAAATAAAAGTGGTGAAAGCAGACATTTTGCCTTGTTCTTCATCTTTGCAGGAAAGCATTCACGCTTTCACCATTAAGCATAATGTTAGCTGTTTTCTATAGATGTTCTTTATTAAGTTTAAGAAGTTCCTCTCTATTCCTATTTTTCTAAGAGGTTTTAATCATGAATGGGGTGAAATTTTACCAAATTTTTTTTTTTTGTAGTGGTTGATATGAACATGTGATTGTTCTTCTTTAGCCTGTTAATATTGTGGATTACATTGATTTTCAAACTTTAAACCAGCCTTGTATCCATGGAATAAGCCCTACTTTGTCATGGTGCATAATTCTTTTTATATATTGCTAAATTCTATTTTCTAGTATTTTGTTGAGAATTTTAGTGTCTGTATTCATAAAGAATAATAGATTGGAATTTTATATTTTGGGAGTTTGGGTTTGTTTGTTTGTTTTCATCTTGATCTGGTTTTGGTACCAGGGTAACTCTAGCTTCATAAAATATATTGAGAAGTATTTCCTTCTATTTTCTGGAAGATTTTGTATAGAATTGGTGTTAATTCCTCTTTCAAAATTGATAGAATTCTCCAGTGAAATCATTTTGGCCAGGAGAGTTCTTTTAAGTTATAAATTTAATTTTCTTAATCGTTACAGACTATTTAAATTATCTATTTCATTTTCAGTGAATTGTGGTACTTTGTGTTGTCAAATTTATGTTGAAAAGTTGTTCATAGAATTCCCTTATTTTCCTTTCATCCTTTATTATTCTAGTGTTTTTCTTCATTGATTTTTAATTGACAAATAAAAACTGTATTTATTTATGTCATATAACATAATGTTTTGATATATGTATTCTCCATTGACTTTTGTTCTTATATTTATTATTTCCTTCCTTTTGCTTAGTTTTGCTTTGTTTTATTTTGTTGTTGGTTTGTTTTTACTCTTCTTTTTCTAGATTCTTGAGATGGGAACTTAGAGAATTGATTTTCCTCTTTTCTAATGTGTGTATTTAGTGCTATAAATTTCTGTCTCAGTGCTGCTTTAGCTGTGTCTAACAAATTTTGGTATGTCATACTTTCATCTTCTTTCAGTTCATTGTCTTTTTAAATTTCCCTTAAAGACTTCAGTTTTGATCCATGGAATATTTAGATGTGTGTTGTTCAGTTTCCAAGTATTTAGTGATCTTTCTCTTACCCTTCTGTCCTTAATTTCTAGTTTAATTCCATTGTGTCAGAAAACAGTCTCGTACACTTTCAATTTTTTCAAAATTTTTTTAAGGTTTGCTTTATGGCCCAGAATATAGTTTATCTTGGTATGTGTTCCATGGGCAATTAAAAAGAATGTTCATTCTGCTGTTGTTGGATGGAGTGTTCTGTAAATGTCAGTTAGATTCTGTTGGTCAATGGTGTTGTTGAGTTCTTCTATATCTTTGCTGATTTTCTTTTTAGTTGTTCTATCAGTTGTTGAAAGAGTGATGCTGAAGTCTCCAGCTATAATTGTAGATTTATTTATTTCTCCTTTCATTTATATCATTCTGTTTCATACATCTTTCAGCTCTGTTATTTGATGCTTCCACATTTAAGATTGCTATATATTCCTGGTGGATTGGCTCTTTTGTCATTATATAATGTTCCTCTCTGCCTCTAGTAACTTTGTTTACTCTGATGTCTTTTGATGAATGTTTGTATGATATCTTTGTCCATTATTTTACTTTTATTTTGCCTATATCATCATTTTGATGTAAATTTCTTATAGATGACATACACTCGGGTCATGCTTTACAGACCCGTGTAAATGTGTAAATACTTTAGCACAATCTGTCAATCCATTTCTTTTAATTGGTGTATTTACACCATTTATATTTAAGGTAATTATTGATATGGTAGGACTTAATTCTGCCAGTTTTTTTTTGTTTTCTGTTTGTTCTTTTTTGTTTGACTCTGTTTTACTTTTTTCTGCATTCCTATGTGTTACATAAATAATTTTTAGAATTTCATGTGATTTACCTACAATGCTTTTGAGTATATCTCTTTGTATAGCTTTTTTGCTATAAAGTATTAAATTATATGCATAGGCATGATCATTTTACCAGTTAAAGTGAAGTATAGAAGCCTTATCTCTCTTTAAATCCTGCTGCCCTCTCTCATTTATAATATAATTGTCTTAAATAATCTTCTACAATACATTTAGAACCACATCAGGTAGCATTATAATTTTAGCTTCAACTGTCACATATAACTTAGAAAACTCAAGAGGATAAGGACAATCTGTTGTTTTGTAAAGGGCATAGTTTTGTTTACTATGTTCTTTCTTCCTTCTTTTATTGTTTCCTTTCTGCACAGAGATCTTCCTTTAGCTATTCTTTAAAGGTAGGTTGGCTGATGACAAATTCTCTCAGTTTTCCTTCAGCTGAGGATGTCTTAATGTCCTCTACATTTCTGAAGATATTGTTTTAGATATAGGATTCTACACTGATGGCTTCCCCCCACCCCCAACTGTTGAAAAATATCATACCACTCACTTCTGGCCTCCATAGTTTCTGATGAAAACTTTACTGTCATCCAACTAATTTTTCCTCTGTAAGGTGTTTTTTCTCTCTTGCTATTTCAAGACTTTTTCTTTGGTTTTAGTTTTTAGAAGTTTGACTATTGTGTGGTTTTGTATGGATTGCTTTAGTTTTATTCTCTTTGGAGTTTGTTCAGCTTCCTGAATCTGTAAATTATTATCTTTTACCAAACTTGAAAAGTTTTTAGCCATTATTTCTCTGAGTATTTTTTTCAGCTCCATTTTCTTCTTTCTATTGTTCTCCTGAGACTCCTTTGTTATAGTCCACAGATCCCTGAGGCTCTGTTCAGAAATTTTTTTCAGCCTATTTTCTCTCTGTTGTTCAGATTGAATAATTTCTATACTATCTTCTGGTTCATTGATTCTTCCCTCTGTTCTTTCCATTCTGCTGTTTGACCCCATCTATTGAGATTTTTGTTTCAGGTATAGTATTTTATATAGTTCTAAAATTTCTATTTGATTCTTTTTTATATTTTCTATTTCTTTAATAAAAGACTCTTTCATTTGTTTCCAGTGTGTTTGTAGTTACTTACTGAAGCATTTCTATTACGGCTGCTTTACAATCCTTGTCAAATAATTCTAACATCTCTATTTATCTCAATGTTTGTTTTATTGTTGTCATTTTTCATTCAATTTGAGATCTTCCTGGCATAACAAGTGATTTCTTATTGAAACCTGGACATAATGGTATTATGTTGTGACATTCTGGAACTTATATTGTCTGCTTGAGAGTGGTAGGAGTGTCTCATTAATGCTCCCCATGTAGCCTCTATTGATGCAATGAAGTGGGAAGGGCACATTATAGCCTCATTATCATTGAGTGGTGGTGAAGTCTTGACTGCCCATTAATCCTCCTTTGACACAACCTGGCAGAGTGGGGTAGAAGCATCTCATTGTTGCTGGTGGAGGAGGAAGTCCAGGCCCCACCACATGGTCTCCATGGATATTGTGGGGGAGACATCATTACCTCCTGGAGGGGAAAAAAGTCCCCTTCCTTTCCTTCTCTGATACCATCCCAGTAGGAAGGTCGGGGCATCTCATTATAGCCTGTTGGGGAGGAAAGTCAAGCCTCCCCATTCAGCCTTTGCTGGTATGGGTGGGACTACAATTTTTTCTGTGGTGTTTGGCTGGAGTAGACATCAGGCAAATGCCACATAAACTTTTAGGTAGTTATTGTATAAAAGTTTTCTCTCTTTCTAGGCTGCCCCCTTCCTGGTCCTTTGGCTTGAGAGAGCAAACTTTTGTTGGGGTTTATTTTGTCAGTGCCTGTGGCATTTTCAAGGTGTTGACTTCTTCAGCTCTAAGTCTAGAATATATGAGACGGAAAGAAAATCCAGTGATTTCACTACTGCATTGTTCCTTGGGTCCTGAAGTCCCTAGCTACTCTATCATTTTCTCTCTACCTTTAAGAATCTTTTTATTTTTATTTTGTTTTACTTGTTTTTAAATATGTAACGTTTGGGATTTTTAGCTTTACTTAGCAGGAGGAATAGAAATACATCTGCTCCATCTTTCTAGAAGTGGGATTTCTTAGTGCTTCTGACATTTTAGGCTAGATAATTCTGTTTGAGGGGACTGTTCTGTGCATTGTAGAATATTTAGCAGCATCCATGGCCTCATCACTAGAAGCTAATATCACCCCCAATGTGACAATCAAAAATGTCTCCAGATACTGACAAATATCTTTTGGAGTAGGGCAGGGGAAATTGCTCCTGGTTGAGATCTATTGTTTTAGATTATAATATTCTTGAGAATAAGGTCCATTCTTGTTGGTGTCTGCATTCCTCCCAAATTATAACACAGGGACTTGCACAACATAGCAGGCATTTAATGTATTATCAACAGAGATGGATGGGTAGGAAGGATACATCTAGCTGACCTCTTCCACTCAAAGTTCAACCAAATTAAAACATGTTAATTTACTTCTATGATGTCTAACTTTTCCATTCTCTATTTTGAATGGTCTCATCAACTTTGAAAGTAAAATAATACTACACTCTACCAGCAGTGCAATTTTTCATATAGTAACCACTTTGGAAAATTATTTGCCAGAATCTACTAAAAGTAAACCTGTGTGTATTCCATGAATCAGAAGTTCTACCCCAGATATATATCCAACAGAAATGATAAGTACTAGAATGTTCATAGAAGAACTATTTGTACAAACTCCAAAAATGTCAGTTACCGATAGAATGAATAAATTGTGGCCTATATTCACATAACAAGGAGAATGAACGAATGACTTACAACTATATCTAATAAAATGGATGAATGTCACATAATATTGAAGGAAGTCAAACACAAAAGAGTATATACTTTATGATTCCATTTCTGTAAGGAACCCAATAAGAGGCAAAACTAATCTATGTTATTGGCTGCCATAAAATCTTACCACAGAATGAGTGACTTCAACAAAAGTTTGCTAACATCTCTGGAGGCTAGAAATTTGAAATCAAGATGTTGGCAAGGCTGGTTTCTTCTGAGACCTGTCTCCTGGGGCCATCTTCTCCCTGTGTCTTAATATCATCTTCCCTCTATGCCTGTCTGTGTCCAGTCTTTTCTTACAAAGACACCAGTGAGACTGGATTAGGGCCCACCTGAATGACCTCATTTAACCTTAATTATCTCTTTAAAGACCCTATCTCCAAATACAAACACACTCTGAGGTACTGGGGGTCAGGACTTCAACATATGAATTTGGAGGGGTCATAAGTCAGCCCATAACAGTGCCCCTTGGCGGTGGAGAAAGTGACTGAAACAGGCACGCAGGAACCTCTGAGCGGCTGGAAGTGGTCAGTTTCTTAACCCAGGTGCTGCTTATGTGGAGTGTTCAATTTGCAAAAATCCATCACACTGGTTACTATTCAGTATGTATATTACACCTCAATTCAAAGTTCAGTAAAATTGAAAGTGAAAGAAAAAAGAACGTAAGATGAAAGAAAATAGGCTTAAGAAAAGGATGAACTACAAATTGAGCCGCAGATAGACTGAATTATTTAAATCTCGCCCTAATTAGGAATTATTACATGGTCTCTGGCATCCAGGCATCAGATTATTCTCTTGGCTTTTCTGCTTTTATCAATTATTCTCCATAGAGCCCTTAAAAAGACATGTTTTCTTCTCTTATGCCATGTGAGAAAATCCTCAAGGCAGAAATTAAAAATAAATAAATATTCATCAACCCGATTGAGTCACAACTGGTCTTCTTTACCCTGCAGTCAGCACCTCTGGAGGAAGCTTCCAGATACTTTCCTGTTTTGTTTCTTTTTAAATTCACATTTCTTAAGGACAGCTGACACCCTCACTTGAGAAACCTCTCTTTTAAAGCAAGTCACTGAAATTCAGAAAGCAATGTATTTATCACCAGGCAAAGTCCAAAAAGGTAGTTGGGAAGGGATGTTAAGGTAGTGAGACCAAACAGGACTTCGCAGTGGACAGTGGTTAAAATAAACGTGACAGGCAAAAGCATCAAATGGATGCTTCCTATCTGAAGCAACTGTATTAACAGAAAGTATTTGGACAAAGACGCTGCAATTTGAAGGTCAGTATACAAAAAAATTATATATCTTGTATAGCTGATAGAACTTAAGGTTTAAAAATAGCTGGCAAAGTTCTGAGTAAAGAGTAATTCTGAGAATGATAATGCCAGCTGAGATGGAGCAGCCTGTATCACCTTACCAAGAAACAGCAGAAGAAAATTAAAATAGCCACGTAAGATGAAAACAACAAAAACCTGTGCAAAAGCTTACATGAGCTACCAGGGCAGACTGGATTTGAAAAACGAGGTGCCAGAGAAAGGAAGAGCCCGCTGAGTGGAGCCGGACGTTCTGTACCTGTTCTCCCCTTGAGGCAGCGGCTGATTCAAAACTTGCACAGGTGGAGAGGCTGAGACACCAAACAGAAAGCCCTGCGAAGGGGCAGAGAAGTAGGGCAGAGCCTTTATCAGTGTCAAGGGAATTGGGAGCACAAGCAGGAGTTCCGAGCTAGCAGGGCACCGGGAGAGAAGGGAGCTGCAGGGAAGTGAGACGGGAGTCTCAGCATAGAATGCCAGGTTGGCAGTTACTTTCCACACTTGGAAAAATATCATCCCATTAACTTCTAGTTTCTCTTGTGTCTGTCAATACTAAGTGTGGGCAAGGTTGTACAGCAACTGGCACCTGTGTGCACTGCTGGTGAGAGTGTAACTTTGGGAAACTGTTAGGCAGTATTTGGAAAGCCAACACTTATATGCCCCAAGCCTAGCAATCCCACTTCTGGGAAAGACCTAGCAGAAATGCATACATACATGTACCAAAAGACATGTATAAGAATGTTTGTAATATTCAAAAACTGGAAACAATCAAATGTCCATCAAGAGTGGAATAGGTGAATTCTGGTATAGTCACATGATGGTCTACTATACACCAGTGAGAAAGAATGACTTTACAGAAACATGGATGAATTTCACAAATAATGTTTGAAAGCAAGAAGTATATTCTCTGTGGCTATATTCTTATGAAGCTCAATGGTAGTGGTCACAATATTGTTATCTTTGGGAATCGAGTATAATGATTGGGGGGCCTGAGGACCTCTGGGCCCTATGGCTTCACATGGGCGGTGGACACATAGCATGTTCACTTGGTAAAAATTCATGATCTGTTCACTTTCCTGCATGAATGTTAAACTTTAATTAAAAATTACTTTTAAAAGAGGAGGAAATCTAAGACTTCCATTTAGCAATATGACAGTAATATGACAAGACAGATCATCTGAAAACCATCTTAATACATAGCAGCCAGAAGTGCTGTATAAGATACAACCAACACCTTTTGTAAATCAACAAATACATTCTCCAGAAGGGAAAATACCAAGGACCAACACTGGATAAGATACTGATTTTTCTATGCTGAGTTGGGGAAGAAATATTAAAAGATAAACTATAAGAAGTTGCAAAGCCTTGATGAGATTTAGAGATGGAATCGAAACCCCCTGTAAAAATGGTAGAAACCTTGGAGGGCTATATCCTAAATGTAAAATTGCCTAATGGAGAGAAAAACCCATCCTTAGATTAAGTAAAACAATAAACGTTATCTGTCTCAGCCTGGGCTCTGTCTGAAAAAAGTCAACAATGAAAAAGCCTTTCCTGAAAATTTGCAACTGTGGTGGTGTCCTCAGCTGAGTTGGGATCACATTTGTATTTCCTGCTTGTAGCAGGAACCATCAGACAACAGATCTAGAAAGAGCCATAAGGGATAAGTCCAGCTTGTTCTTTCCTTTCACAGAAGAATAGTAAGCAGCATAGAAGCTGGAACCAAACAGATATGTGTCCTCTATCACAAGATTTCTCTTGTTCTGATTTTATATCAGCAATAATTTCAAATGAAGATTTTGCCTTAGAGGGAAGCACCTGTACTTCGTAATTAAGAAGGAACATAATATCCTCGGCTTAGGTGTCTTCCACAGAACAGGCTTTTTAAAAACTGTAATGTTTTTGATTTGACATTTAATTCCACAGACTCTTAATAACCATTCATACAGTCCCTCTCTCAAGGAGCTTTTAATCTTGTGGCACAGAGAAAAGTCATGGGCAAAACGACGTGAATCCAAGCATGTGACGTTCAATTCTTATTTTACTTCATTAGTGCCTTCAACTGGTCCCTCACATAATGTGATTTGAAGATCCTTTCCCATTCCAGTTCATAGGAAATTGAACAAATTTATAACGAGTGGTTGATGAAATTAAAGCCGTTGCAAAGGAAGTGCTCGGGGACCAAAGACTAAACAGAAGCCAGGCGAGTGAAGCAAGGACCATCAGCTATGGAGGACGTTGTGAGTTCTCATGTCTATGGAGGGAGTGTGGCACCACAACTCTGGGAGCACCAGAGGCATGTGTGACGTGAGAAGGAGACCATCCATGCATCACACACATTCTGGAAACGAGAGTGAAGGGAACCTGAGTTGGCTAGAGCTATGGCTGATTGATGCCACCCTTGCTGTCAGAGTGATTCCAGCCAGGACAAAGCTCTCTTGATGCTTATTTGGCCACATGATACCTCACAATAAGTTTGCCAAATCCCCAAACATCACTCGCTAAGACAACACTATGAGTCTGTACACGGGCATGACTGAGTTTAGCTTTTGAAAATTCTCGGAATTCAGTGGATCCCCTAAGCAACCTGGTATGTGGGTCTATTCCACATAGATAAGATTAAATGCACAAAATAATTTTCTCACTTTCAACCGATTATTTTCACATGATGTGACGATTAAAACCTAGTTCAATATGTCACAAAAACAAAAAACCAGGAATGTGTCAGAAAGCCATGATGCCTTTCCACAGCAGCTTCTGAGCTGCCCGTATTAAGCCTGCTAGTAGTCCTGCACCTGCTTCAGACTCATAATAAACTGAGAAAAATCTATGACACATCTTATATTTTAATCCAATAATAAAATGGCATTATTTTCATTTTTATTGTTACAAAAATCTGGAGAAAACCCAGAGGAATGAACAGAAGACTCAGGGGAAATGGGGCTGATTAAGCTAGAAGCTGAGTGTGGCTTCACCTCTTCTCAGGTTATGGTTTTAAGTTCCCACTCTTTACCTGATGCTCAAGGTCCCACCAAAGTAACACGGCTCCACTACTTTGCTTCTGTCCCTCTCTGATACAAACTGGTTGCTACTCTCAGGTCAGGTCTCTCCCTGTCCACTGAGCACACGTGGGGCATCCTGTCTCCATACCTTCCCTCTGCGTGACTTCCCGGAAGATGTGCCCTACTCAAGGCTCTCCCGCCATCTCCCAGGTGTAGGGCTGCTGCGATTTTCCCAGCGCATAGTGCTTTCGCTGGCCACCTCCAGGCCCAAATAGCTCTTCTTCCCTTAAACTCCCACAGCACTTAATGCCATGTTTCATTTGGCACTTACCTTTGTCCTGCTATTTTTGACATTTGATATGTTCAGATCTTATCTCCCCGGCTAAACTGCCTGTCCCTTGAAAGAAGAAACCAGATTCCAATCTGTCACTGCCTAATCCCCCCAGGGGCCTGGCATGGTGCTTTTGTGTCATGGATCTCAGCGCATGACTTTCTGTTTTTCCCTATAAATTTAAGGACAAAAAGATAAAAGTGGAAGGAAAAAAAAAAAGGAAAAGGATAAATTTTGTAGAGACCACTCTGAGATACTTTGAAAGGATAGATTTTGACCTCAAAAGAAAGCATCAAGATGGAACTTCCTCTTTTCCCTGAGAGGCACTCAAGCAGAGTGCTTCTGGTCACCTGTATTTTCTGTGTGACAGGGACATACTTGCACACCATCAGACTTGGACGGGGGTCCTATGACACACAGCCCAAAGCCCACACCAGTTCACATCCCCTCCTTTTCCCCCGTACTATCTCTGCTAGGGCACCGCAGAGCTAAGTGAATAGTAAGAGAAGCATAGCTCCCCTTTGCCATGGTCTGAATGTGTCCCCCCAAATTCACATGCTGAAACTTAATCCCCAGTGTGATGGTATTAGAGGTGGAGCCTTTAAGAGGTGACTAAGTCATAAGGGTGGAGCCCTCATGGATGGGATTGGAGCTTTTATAAAAGGGCTTGAGGGAGTGGGTTCATTGCCTTCCCTCCCTTCCACCCTCTTCTGTCCTTCTGCCATGTGAGGACAGTATTCCTTCCCTCTAGAGGACACAGCAACCTTGGAAACAGAGAGACCGGTCCTCACTAGAACCTGCTGGCACCCTGATCTTGGACTTCCCAGCCTCCAGAACTGTTAGAAATAAATTTCTGTTGTTTACAAGTTACCCAGTCTGAGGTATCTTGTTACAGCAGCACAAGTGGAGTAAGCCACACTTCCCGTACATTAGCTCTGACCAGTGGTGACAGTTTCAAAAGCAAATTGACCAGCTTTGTCCCAGCAGGAACCAGGTTCCTGAATATATAAGCAAATCATCCTGATTTTGTCCAGAGTCACTGTTTACAGTGGTTCTTAAATTTTGCTGCATATGAGAACCACTTGGGCAAGGGGGTGAGTGTGGGGCTTTTAAAATCCCTTATGCCTAGCCACACCATTTAAATATGACTTGCTGGGAAAGGACCCGGGCATCAATGTTTTCAAAAATTTACCAGGTGATTTCGAGGTGCAGCCAAGTTTGAGAAGTAGTGGTTTAACCAGGTCCATTAGAGCATTAATTCTGTGCTGGTAATGGTAGAAAACACTGGCCCATTTGGAAATGGGCAGTGCCTACAGAAGGCAATAGAGACAAAACATATCTTGGATTACCCAGATGGCTGTATATCTAGCTTGTGACTAAGCCAATCTTTAGTGTCTCCATGTTTTTCTCTTCTCTGTGGTCTCTTGGGACACCATTAGCATCTCTACATAAAAGTAAGTAAGAGGGATCTAGACACAATGACACCACATTTCCCTTTCTATTAGTGAGTAGAGAAACTCCCAGTGGTTCTTGCCTTTGTTCGTTACAATTGACTGGGATATTTAAAAATACCCATGCAGGGCCCTATGCTTAGAGATACTGGTTCAACTTGTGTAGAGCTGTGGCTCTTAACTCACCACCTGGTGCTCGCTTAGGCAGCACATATACTAAAAAATTAACTCACCACCTGGAACTCTTTAGAAATGCAAATTTTCTGAGGCCCTATCTCAGACCACTAAATCAAAAACTCGGGTGGAGTGGGGGATGAGGGTGGTAGAAGAAATCTATGTTTTATTAATCAAAAGCCCTTTAGGGAATAATGATGACGTTGAAGTTTGAGAATCACTGGTCTAAGCAAGGCACAGGTTTCAGTGAAAAGTTCCACAGGTGTTTCTACTGGGCAGCCGAGGTGGAGACTCCTGAATTAAGCATTAATAGTACTGGCTTGGGTGATTGACATCTGCCTTTTAATTTTGGTTTCCACGCTCTCCCAATTTCCAGTCCTCCACGAGAAAGAGAGTGCCACTCATTGGGCTGAGTATGAGATCTCTTGTGCCATGTTGAAAAATAATGGCTTTGGTGTTGATGTGTTAAGTCATTTCAACAAGTGAATGAGATCAGCAGTGAAACCCATCTAACTACTCACTCAAACATTTGCCAGGAAAATGCCCCATCCTCATCACCCTCCCCCCAATGAATCAACTGTCCTCCAAAATAAAACAGCCAATTAAGAGTGATTCATAGCCAAATATAACTATCTTTTTTCTTTGATAGAATAAAAATATATGAATATGACGGATCTTCCTCATTTTCAAATGGGCCTTTGGGTAAAAATTTCATGCTCCAGCTGGGCATCCATCTCCTCCTTCAAAGAGAGTTTAATAGTTCAAAAAGTTCAGGGTTTTCACTTCTGCAATGATGGCATTTAGAATTCTAAATTCTAGAGATGGCATGAAAGTCTCTAGCAAGATACGTAATAAATAGAATCTTTATATGAACATCAATTCATACTTTACATGAAAGCGGTTACTGTGCAATGACTAATGCCTCAAAGGGTAGCAAACAGGCTGGCTGTTCTCTTGTTCTGCATTTGGCTGGGCCTGAGGATGTGGGGGAAAGTGTCACTTACCTCCTGTGGAGCTCCAGAGATACACGACAAAGGGTGCAATCTTATGGATCAGTTTATGTCTCTATGAATCTTTGATAAGTCACAAAAACATCTAATAGCCTCAGACAAGAGGGGCAGTTGAGATGGCAAGCATGCCTCTCCGTATACTTGCACCAATGTCAACAGGGCTATGCACTCATGGACAGCTCTGGGGACTCCAATCTGTCTACTGAAAGTTTACCTCGAGGACAGTAGATGTCCGGAGCCCATCGGTTGCACTCATAGTTGTCTGCTGCCTTTTCACAGGTGAAACATTTAAATCCACCAGGATATGGTGTGGCTACAAAGGGATCAAGAGAAAAGATTAGTTTTTAGACTGAGCACAGAATCCTATGAAGTTAGACATTTTCATTTTTTAAAAAAGGATTCTCAAGATAGCTTGGCAGTTTCTTATTTATTATTTTAATTTATTTTTAAGACAGGGTCTTGCTCTGTTGCCAGGGCTAGAGTGCAGTGGCATCATTATAATCATAACTTGCTGCAACCTCAAACTCCTGGGCTCAAGCAATCCACCTGCCTCAGCCTCCCAAGTATCTGGGACTACCGGCACATGCCACCACGCCCAGCTAATTTTTCTAATTTTTATAGAGAAGGGGTCTCACTATGTTGCTCAGGCTGGTCTGGAACTCCTGGCCTCAAGCAATCTTCCCACCTTGGCCTCCCAAAGTGCTGGAAGTACAGGCACGAGCTACAGTGCCTAGCCTTGGCAGTTTCTTAAACTAAACATTCAACTACCATATGACCCAGCAATTTTACGCTTCGGCATTTATCCCTGAAAAATGAACACTTACATTCATACAAAAATCTGTACACAAATGTCCACAGCAATTTTATTTATAATAGCCCAAAACTAGAAACAACCCAAATGTTCTTCAGTGGGTGAATGGTTAAGCTGTGGTATATCCATATATGAAACACTAGACAGCAATAGAAAAGAATGAACTATTACTACATTCAACAACATGGATGAATTTCTAGGGAATTATTCTGAGTGGGGGGAAAAAAGCCAATCCCAAAAGAATACATACTGTATGGTTCCATTTATAAATATTTTTTAAATAAAAGCAATTTAGAAATGTAGATTAGGGGCTGCCAGGGGTTGTGGATGACAGGGGTGTGCTGGGGAGACTTGCAGGGAGGGAAGTGTGAGGCCAATGGGAGGGATCCTTGTGCTCCTGAAACTCTTTAGTGCACTGACTACACAAATCCACCCATGTGACAAAATTGTGCAGAGCTAATCACATACCCACAAATGAATACATGTCAAACTGGAGAAAACTGAATAACATTGTATCAATACCAATATCCTGGTGGTGATTTTATTCTATAGTTTTTCAAAGTGTCACCATTGGGTAAAGGGGATGTAGGGTCTCTCGGTATTATTTCTTACAACTGCATATGACTCTACAGTTACCTCGATAAATTTTTCAATTAAAAAAGGCGTTCTCTGTATTTCTAATAATTTACTCCGTACGTCAACTGACATAAACTTGTCAGCATGTAAATATAAATATTAGTTTGAATCATTAAAAATTTCCTGATGTTTGACCATTTGGATCTACAAAAGTGGCAATTTCTCTAGTTCAATATAACATTTTTATCTGGTCAGACCCAACAATTAAGAATCCCTGGGGACAGTAAGGATCAGCTAAAGGAAGAGTCTTCACTGCTAAAATATACGCTGCTTGTGCAGAGGTGACCCTCCTAAGAGGCCTCTCGGGCCCACGACCATCCTCCCCAGGGCAGGAGACTGAGGGGGACATGGGGACGTGGACACACCTAGGCTACTAGCTGCAGCCTGAGGCCTGAGCCATTCCAGGAGACCCCCCTTACCTATTCCCCTCTCTCTCTACTCCTGAGTTGTCTCTTCCTGCCTTCTGAGGGGACTGTCCTCAGGTGCTTGTTTCCCTTCCATTAAGCTCAGGTGGGGATGTGTCACGTGAGAGCCACGCTCCGGAGAGTGCCCCGCACACCCAGGCCCTTCCCTCAGCGTAAGGATGAGAGCCAACAAGCAATGCCAGGCCCAGTTGTTCCCTGTCCTTTCCACTGATGTGCTTCTAATTGCTTCTTAGCTCTAATCATTTGCTTGCTTTGCTACTTAGAGTTTTGCCTTTAATGTAAACACAACTTGTGCATTTTTTTTTAATTTGTAAAATCACCTGGCCTATTTGAAAGCTGCAGACACTCAAACAGTTCATCTGCAGGAGCCAACTGTTCTCCCTCGCAGATGGCTGAGCCTGCATATCCCACTGGTGGAAATAATCATCTCAGGGTAAATTGCTTTGCCCACATGGAACCAATTAGGTATGTTATCAAAAATAAATGAAGGAGAAGGCAGCAGCTTAAGGCCAGAATTATGGGCCAGATATAACTTTGATTTTCACCTTCTCTAGAATAGCTGCCCATCCACGTACTTGCTTGCAATATTTCACAGAGCTGACTGTGACAATATGCAATAATGTAGCATGATCAGAAGTCATAAGCTGTCTAGAAAAGACAATTAACTGGACTTTTTTATGGGCCCATTGGAGAGTTCTATGTTCCTCCAAGTAGTTGGTGACTTAAATTCATAAACAGAATGATAGAAAGCAATGTGAATCTTCTTACAAAATGATGGAAAGCTTGGACATGGCCATCCAACCACTTCATTTCTAGGAGGCAATTTCACTATGGGGAAAAATGCTCTGCTATCATGTAATTATAATAAAATAGAAGTAAAGTATTTTGTAAGCTACAAATAAGTAATTTTTATATCTTTACATTACCTGCCTAGAAAAGTGGGTTACATTTGAACTGAAAGATTCTATTTAGGTGAGTACAGGCATACCACACTGTATTGCACTTCATGCAGATATTGCATTTTTTACAAATAGAAGGTTTGTGGCAATCCTGTGTCAATTAAATCTTTGGGCGCCATTTTTCCAATAGCACATGCTCATTTCTTGTCTCTGTGTCATATTTTGGTAATTCTCACAATATTTCAAATTTTTTCATTATTAGCATATCTGTATGGTCATCTGTGATCAGTGATCTTTGATGTTACTATTATAATTGTTTGGCGGTGTCAGGAACGACACCTTCATAAGAAGATGAACTTAATTTATAAATGTGTATGTTCTGACTGCGGGACTAACTGGCATTCCCTGTCTCTCTTCCTCTCTTCAGGCCTCCCTATTCCTTAAGACACAACGATATTGACATTAGGCCAATTAATAACCCTATAATGGCCACTAATTGTTCAAATGAAAGGAAGAGTTGCACATCTCTTACTTTAAATAAAAAGCTGGAAATGATCAAGCTTGGTAAGGAAGGCATGTCAAAAACCAAGATGGGCTGAATACTAGGCCTCTTGTACCAAACAGCCAAGTTGAAATGCAAAGGAAAAGTTCTTGAAGGAAATTATAAATGCTACCCAGTGAATACATGAATGATAACAAAGTGAAACAAACTTCTTGCTGATATGGAGAAAGTTTGAGTGGTCTGGATATAAGATCAAAACAGCCACAACACTGCCTTAAGCCAAAGCCTAAACCCCAACTCTCTTCAATTCTATGAAGGCTGGGAGACATGAGGAAGCTGCAGAAGAAAAATTAGAAGCTAGCAGAGGTTGGTTCATGAGGTTGAAGGAAAGAAGCCACTTCCGTAACATAAAAGTTCAAGATGAAGTAGAAAGTGCTGCAGCAAGTTATCCAGAAAATTTAGCTAAGATCACTGATGAAGGTGGCTACACTAGACAATAGATTTTCAGTGTAGATGAAACAGCTTTATACTGGAAGAAGATGGCATCTAAAACTTTCATAGCTAGAGTGAAGTCCATGCCTGGCTTAAAAGCTTCAAAAGACAGGCTGATTCTCTTGTTAGGGGCTAATGCAGCTGGTGACTTTAAGTAGAAGCCATTAAGTAGAAGCTCATTTACCATTCTGAAAATCCCAGAACCCTTAAGAATCATGCTAAATCTACTCTGTCTGTGCTCTGTAAATAGCACAACAAAGCCTAGATGACAGCACATCTCTTTGGTTTACTGAATATTTTAAGCCCACGGTTGAGACCTACTGCTCAGAAAAAAGATTGAAAATATTATTGTTCATTGACAGTACACCTGGTCACCCAAGTTCTCCTATGGAGATGTACCAAGAGATTAGTGTTATTTTCATGCCTGCTAACACACCATCCACTCTGAAGCACATGGAGCAGGGAGTAATTTTGACTTTCAAATCTTCATATTTGAGATATGCATTTTATAAGGCTATAGCTGCCATACATAGTGAATCCTCTGCTGGACCTGGGCAAAATAAATTGAAAATCTTCTAGATAGGATTCACCATTCTAGATGCCAATAAGAACATTTGTGATCATGCGAGGTCAAAGTATCAACATTAACAGGTGTTTGGAAGAAGTTGATTCCAACTCTCACGGATGACTTTGAGGGATTCAAGACTGCAGGGGAGGATGTAATTGCTGATATGATGGAAATAGCAAGAGAACTAGAATTAGGAGTGGAGCCTGAAGATGGGACTGAATTGTTGCAATTTCATGATAAAACTTAAATGGATGAGGAGTTGCTTTTTATGGATTAACAAAGAAAGTGGTTTCTTAAGATGGAATCTACTCCTGGTGAAGCTGCTGTGAACATTGCTGGAATGACAACAAAGGATTTAGAATATTATAGCAACTTAGTTGATAAAGCAGTAGCAGGGTTTGAGAGGATTGACTCCAATTTTGAAAGAAGTTCTACTGTGGGCAGAATGCTATCAAAGAGGATTGCATGCTATAGAGAAATCTTCTGTGAAAGGAAGAGTCAGTTGATGTAACAAACTTTACTGTTGTTTTAACAAATTGCCACAGCCACCCCAACCTTCAGCAACCACCACCCTGATCAGTCAGCAGCCATCAACATCGAGGCAAGATCTTCCACCAGCAAAAATATTACAACTCACTGAAGGCTCAGATGATCATTAACATTATTTAGCAATAAAGTGTGTATACATTGTCAATAAAGTGCGTATATTGTTTTTTTAGACATAATGTTATTGTACCCTTAATAGACTACAGTCTAGTGTAAATGTCACTTTCCTATGAACTGGGAAACCAAAAAAATTGTGTAGCTTTATTGCAATATTCCCTTTGTTGTGGTAGTCTGGAATCAAGCTGGCACTATCTCCTAGGTATGCCTGTACATGCCTGAAGAATTAAAAAAACAAAAACAAAAACAGGTCCTCAAATTCCAAAGCCATTCAATATTCTTACAGATATTTTAATTAGCTTATTTTTATACATACCATTATGAGGAAAACCATACAAAATATTTCAGGAAATTATCCTGATTGGATACATTAAAAATAGCTTTCCTATCAAGTTTAAAATAATATATAAATAACTTTAAAAGATAGGACTTTAAAATAGTTTGTAAAATTTGAAGTGGAATGATCAAAGTAGAAGTTTTCAAAAAAGGTTATAAAGAATTTGTCAAAGAACAGCATTTCTCAAAAAATGTTCATCGTATTCACCAAGGTTCACGACTGCAAGCTAGCCGTACCACTTCAGTTTGCATGATTAATTCACTAGGGCATCCAATTTTATCATCTGTCACTGCAGCCAGTAAAATTTTTGGCTGGAATATTGAATTAGTTATTCCTGCAAACTTTCCCATCAAAGAGATAAATTAAGAACTTAATTAAGAATGAAAATTGACAATCCAACTGTTCCAAGAACAAACTTATTGAAATGCTAACACTAATAAGGTGTAGTGTTCTCAAATTTAGATTATTTAATAGACTTTTCAAAATGATCATTTGCAAGACTAGTGACATATTAAATTAAACCCTATTATTTCTTACATAAGTAGGGCTGGACTCAGAAATCAACCCAATGTATACTGAAATTTATACAGGAACGTGAACTAAAATATCATGACAACAAAATGAAGCTTTGCTTCAAAGCATTTATCTCTGATTGAGTTTATCAGCACATATCATTAGCAATGAACCAGATTATCTCATTTTTGGTGAGTATGATTTTAAAATCTACAGCCTCCTATTTGCGCACAAGTTTAATATCTGCTTAAAGGAGGTCTTATTGACTCTTGGCAGGTAGAAATGATCAGGGAATTATCACACCCTGTTTAGTGACAAATCTCTGCAAACATACTCAGCTTTAAGTGGCTAATTATAGTACAATACCAAGTAAATGGTTAAATTCTTCCTTCTGGAAATATTTTGCCAAAAATAAGGTCTACAGATGAACAATTATCCCCAGTAACTTGCTAATTGATACTGCATCTGATAAAGAGGTTTTTTTAAAAAGAACGGAAGGAGGCTTCTAAGAGATGTGCCATTTTCTTCTTTGTTACTTCAAAGCATTATAGAGCAAGCAGAGTTTCAAATTGTTGTGGCCCCAGCTGTGAATGAATCTAATTTGGCTCTTGATCACAGAGTTAATAAGCTTAGTACTCTGAATTTCAGGGCATAAGTCCTTGGTCCCTTATGAGAAGGTGATTGTAAAGAAAAAAAAGAAACACCAAAGTGCCCAGTTACTTCCTGTAAAATAATCTGTCCATTAACTCTCATGGTCAGCGGTAGTTCAACCGACCATAATTCATTTGTAAGGCATCAGAAAAGATTTAGTCTTTGTTTCCATCTCTTGGAACTTTTGCCTGGACAAAGGCCTTCAGTCACCAAAAACGTGGTGAGAACAGACTTGTTTTTGAAAGGTATGCTGATGTGTAATGCATCCAAACTTTTTTCTATTCTTATCTAATCAATTTCCATTGTTTTTAGAAACTGGATACAAATACAAAAATTCTAGACATCTAATAAATTTATCTCCCTTCTCAGTCTACTTGGCAACAAAATATTGTTAGTATAATTTTAATACGAATATATTTCCAATAAAAATGCATTTCCTAGTACCTTTCTAGAGAGTCCCCTTACCCTCCAAGACTTACACGATACAGGATTGTGAACAAATTTACTGGCCTTATACATGGGCACAAACAAGCCCTCTGCAGGAATGCAGTTATTTGGTGCACATGATTAAGGAAAGACTCAAAACATGCAACCAGAGGAAAACTGAATATTCTTAGGAAATTTTCTATTCTAAGGAAAGAAAAGGCCATGAACAGGTTGCAGCCATTTAGTATATTAAGCTTTGCTGTCTCGTGTGATGTCTGACTACCAAATAAGAAGCTCCACTTCTCTTAATAGCACTCTTGTTTTAAAGATTTTTATTAGACTTCAGTATTTTAATCACAAGCTGGTAAGAAATTCATCATTTTTCACATGAAAAAAAACCTGTATATGGATTATAGAAAAGAATATTATTGAGGACTCTGCTTTAAGTTTGAAAGCCATAAAGCTTATTTCTTTTAAAGGTTCAGAAACTTCAAAGATTAGGAAACCAGAGAGCAAAAGGAGATTAGTCGTGGGATGCTGAATTTTCCCAACCACAGTTCCAATCTCACTCAAGTTATTATCAATGAGGGCTGTTCCGGGCCCATGAGAAATGGGTTTATATTGTCTGGTACTGACAACCCTGTGTCTTCTGGCACCTCCATCACCACCGTATTTCTCCTTGTGCCGGTTTCCAGCTTCTATACGTAATATTAATGAAATCTGGCTCACTGACCCAAAGAAAGCTGTTTTTGCCTCCATCTCCAAATTAAGGTGATTATATAAAAAATTCAGAATCAAACTAATCCCACTCTAGCCTCATATATTCTTTATGGTCCGGGTTCAACAGAAACCTGCTTATTTGTAGAGATCACTCCATCTAAATGTGGTCTAGTGCTCAAGGACAGAGAACCATGCCATTTAAAAAATCAAAGTGTAAAAACACACCTGACAAACTTCTGAAATAGTTCAGAGAAATGTGAAGGTAACACTGATTTAAAGTGGGCAGAATAAACAAAGGTCTGCCCCGTAGGAGCTACTCATGGTAACGTCAATCTAAGAAGAATTTATACAGCTCTCCTCATGATCAGTTACGGAGACACTATTGACAGCTTGGGCCCTGATCTGCTGGTGAATCGTCTACTTATTATCTATTCTTCTATCCTTCTCCATACTTCACAGTCAAACCAGAAAACCCCACCAATTCTTTACATCTGCTGAATTCCTTCTCATCAGGCCATCGCTCTATTTAATTAACAGTGGTCACATGAGCATTTTCCATCAACTTCTAAAGACCAGAAGTGATTCTCCTCTGGCTGGCAGGGCTCATCCTTCAAGACCTCATTCTGAAATTGACTTTCCAAATAGGAGCCCACCACCTCGGGCACTGACCCACCACCCCACTGAGGCACAAGTCGTCTGTGCGCTTGTTTCATTCTCATTTGCTTAAGTCCAATCGCCTTAATTTCCCTTCCCACCCTGTGTATACAATCACAGCCTCAGAGAAGGTCAGGCATGGGTCCGTTTTGTGGTCCGATTACTACTGAGTCTGTCACTGAGGCTGACAAAGAACACCAAAGAAATTGGAAACCCTGGCAATCCACCCTAAGGGACTAAAATCTAGGTTTTTGTTTCTCCAAGTCTAATAAAGAAATATGCCTGTTTGGAGAATAGAATGAAATGCAATCTAGAAAACAGAACAAGTACCAAAACATCTTCTTCTCTTGTATATTATTTTAAAAAGTTAAAAGTCCTACAAAAATAGTCAGCCAGGTAAGTTTTCCATACGATTAACCAGTGGGCACCGAGACTATACTAGTGAGAGGGAATAGTGACAATAAATCTAAAGAAATTATTTGCAGCCTATCAAAACTATATTTGGAGTAATAGAAAATTAGGGCAGTATATTTTGAGCACCCCAGTTTACTGTCTGAGCCAATGATGACAATATAAACAGCCATTCAATTGCCTGGCATGGGATGGGCTTGGTATTTTACAGATATTATTTCTGGTCCATAAAGTAATGCTACAGAGTATGTATTATTTTGCCACTTTAGAAATGAGGAAATTAGCACTTTAAAAAATTCCCCTAACATTCCTTCAGCAGTTACTACATCTCACACTCAGTGATAAGTGCTTCATGTGCATTATTTTATTTAATCTTCACAAAGTTAGGGAATTTATTTCAATTGAAAAGGCTACAAAGCAACTGAGCTAGTTGCTGACCCAAGATCAGCTGGACTCCAAGCCCCTGGGCTCTCTGTGTACCACCTCTTGGCCAAACCAGAACATGTAGATATTAAATATTCTAACTCTGTGGGAGAGCAGGAGTCTGACTGGCTGCCTCCACTCTGTAGACTAGAACAGCCCTGGAAGAGCCTCAGAAGCAAGGACTATGTTTTAGTTGCCTTTATACCTTTCATGCCCACCACAATCCTTGACACGCACTGGCCACTCAAGCAATATTTGCTAAGCAGAACATTTCAAAATTTGCCTTGGGGCAAAAGCTGAAGGTCAGAACACACACAATATATCCAGCTCTCACTGCAGCAGGAGCAATACAGAGAGGATTCATACAAAAATAAAAGAGACAAGATAAACACAGAGATGGAGACCAAAAGAGGAAGTCAAACTTCTATGCTTCCCAAAGCGTGATCCATAGAATATCTGCAGCAGAAGTGCCTGGAATTCCTACTGAAAGCAAAAAGCCACAGGTATAGCCTAAGGTATTTGCAGATGAGAAACTCTAGGGCAAGGATCTGGGAATCTACATATTATGCACTCCCTAGATAATTCTTAAACACAGGAAACCAAAAGGCACAGGGCACAGGAAGTTGTGGGAGGCAATTATGCTGAGACTGAGAATTAGATGCTCAGAGAGGAAGACCAGCTATTATCTTACCTATAGAGGACTGATCTTTTACAAACAATCCTCCTCTGGGGACATGGCAGTAAACTTTGATAACTGACTTAGGGCTGGCAGGAGTACAAGGGAAGAGTATTCAGAATCAGAAGGATTGTGTAGGGAACAGAGAAAACAAGCCCAATCATTTGCCTTCAAAAAAAAAAAAAAACTTGCTGTGAAAACATGAGGTTAATGCATAAATCATCTTTTGTTAATTACTCCATCCCCTAATTAAATCACCAGAGGTTTCCCCTGCATTAAAGGCTGCCTTCTCCTGGCCATTTTTCAACCCACTTCTTATTTGAAATAAAGTGGCATTTCTGCAGCAAAGAGAACAGTCTTACTTGAAGGGTGGAGGTAGATAATGTCCTTCACGGTGAAGTCTCGGGACTGAGCGGCTCTCAGGCAATCAGACAGCAGGCTCAGGAGCAGGAGCCAGGCCAGAGCAGGGCCAGGTCCCATGGCAGACCGAAGCGTCACTCATGCAGAGGGCCTGGGAGTGGGGACTCGGGACGACAGGAGAGAACGTGCACCTGCAACACGAAGAGAGACTCATCTCAGTGTCCACCTGGAGACAGCAGCGGAGGCTTGGCTGAGCTCCCACGTGGGTGAGATGTGCCGGGGAGGGAGGGAGCTGAGAGCACAGGATGTGGGGAAACATGGAGAGAAACTTTATAAACAGTAAATTTAGAGCACTTAGAACATTCCAGCCCAGATCTATTCTTAATCAGGTTGCTAAAGCTCCATTGGTAGCTGTCCCTCTCATATCCACCAGAGATGGTATCAAGAGAAATTGAATTTTAATGAAATCCAGCCATTTTTGCCAGGAGGCCAGGGGATGGCTGTTGGAGCGCAACAGTAAAGAAGCCAGGGGCAAAAGCTCAGAAGCGTCTCCCTGATGGCAGTGCTGGCCTGGCAGGGAGCGCGGCCTTACTGGGCAGTGGTGCCCATGCAACCTCTACAAGGCAGACTTTCAGGTCTGGGGAAACAAAGAAATACAGGTTAGTTGACCTCTCCAAAACCAAAAAGTGCCTCAATAACACAAAATCTCCTTAACATAACTAATATTTGTTGGCCAGGTACTACTGAAGTCCTTTACATATACCAATTTGTTCTCCCAACAGCTCTATGATGTAGACACTATTATTACCCCATTTTGAGCAAACTGAGGTCCGGCAAGTGAGTAGAGGCACCGACTCTTACCCAGTCAGCGTGGCTTTCGAGTCTGCATTTTTAAACACTAGGCGATGCTGCATTTCTCCTAAGACTGATGCAAGGTGTACAAACAAAAACTGATAAGATCTAGGTATGATGGTAGCACTAAGCAATCATCTACTTCGTCTTTTATCCTGATTCTGTCCTTTGCACTCAAAATCGAGGACAGTAAAAATCTGTGATAGGGTTGAATTGTCCGGCTTACTTGGAATACAGAGATGTATCTTGATTTTTTTGTGTGCCATTTGCTTGCCATCTTCTTGGTTTCCAGTAAAGCTTGTTCTTCGTATTCTACTATTTTTCCAAGCACCATCATCTCTATTGCTCATGCAAGGGGTCGAGTTTAGATACTCATTTTATTTTAACCTGGCTGAAAAACCATGATTTGGATATTTTGTTTACAGATTTTAATACGAATATTCAACAAGATTTTTAAATAGCATAACAAAATAATTCTAAAAATACTTTGTAAAAACAAATAGATAATGAGTAAATATATTATGAAATAGGAACTCAATACAGAAAATCAATATGGCCTAATTGGATGTTAGAATATACTACAAAACAATATTAATTAAAACAGAATGATAGAAAGTATAAAAATGAGGCCAGGCACGGTGACTCATGCCTGTAACACTCTGGGAGGCCGAGGCAAGAGGAGTGCAAGACCAGCCTGAGCAAGAGGAAGACTCCATCTCTACAAAAAAATAGAAAAATTAAGTCAGGCATGGTGGTGTGCGCCTATACTCCCAGCTATTCAGGAGGCTGAGGCACGAGAGGCTGAGCTAGGTTGACGCCACGGCACTGTCTGAGCAAGAGGAAGACCTCATCTCTACAAAAAAAAAAAAAGAAAAGAAAAGAAGAAGAAAAATTAGTCGGGCATGGCAGTCCATGCCTGTAGTTTCAGCTACTCAGGAGCCTGAGACAAGAGGATCACTTGAGCCCAGGAGTTTGAGGTTTCAGTGAGCTATGATGACACCACTGCACTATAGCCCAGGTGACAGAGTGAGACCCTGTCTCAAAAAAAAAAAGTATAAAAATGAATTTGGAAAATGAAACACTGTAAAGAGCCCAGAAATAAACCCAACTATATAATACAAACAATTTTACAAAATTATGGAACAATATTAAATGAATAATATTACAACTTGATTAAAATTTTGAAAAACAATAACTGAAACCAAACCAATCATTTAAATTACCTCCAGATGTATTAGTGTGTTCATTATTTTTTTAAAAATTGGCAAACTGTTAGAAAATAGAGCTCTTATCACCTGTAACAGCTTGATGACACCAGCCTTGCCAATCTCAAGCTCACTATGCTAACTTCTGTCTACAATTTGATTCCCTTCATAAATGTGACTGCCAGGCACTGTGCTAGTCCTTTGGTTAAGCAATTTGATGAGAAAACAAATGAACAAACAAATATCAACGGTACCTTTCCCTTGCAAGTTAGCAACCAAGTGACAGAGACAACCATTATCTCATACTATTATAAATGAATGCAGTGGCACTTCGTTTCACACTCATCCTGGCTTTTCTCTGCCAGTGTGGTGAGGTTGGTAAGGTGATGCTGCAGGTGACGGACAGATCCGCACAGCACCCCGTGGAGACACAACTGCACCTCCGCCAACACGCCATCAACACCCAGTCTGCAGCAGAGCTCAGTTTGAGAGTCAGAGATCAAATTGGCATGAACATTATATTTGTAACTGTAAACATAAATGTGAACAAATGTATGCAGACAAAAGACTGGAAAGGAAAATACAAAATAAAGATAGTAAAGACACAGTGTATTAGTCTGCTCAATCTGCCATAACAAAGTACCATAGCCTGGGTGGCTTACACAGCAAAGATTTATTACTCCCAGTTCTGGAGACTGGAAGCCCAAGATGAGGGTGTTGGCAGAGCTGGTCTCTCCTGAGGCCTCTCTCCTTGGCTTGCAGATGGCTGCCTTCTCGCTATGCCCTCTGTGCCTGCACAGTCCTGGTGTCTCTTCCTCTTTCTATAAGGACACCGGTCAGGTTGGATCAGGGCCCCATCTTTACGACCTCATTTAGCCTCAGCTACCTCCTTAACGGCCCTATCTCCAAATGCAGTCACATGCTGCGATACTGGGGGTTAGGGCTTCAGCACGTGAATTTGGGGGGAATACATTTCAGCCCATTGCACAGGGTTCTTTTTAGAGAACATTTCCTTCACATGACATGTCACAGCGATGTTGTTTCATAGTTGTAATATATTGTAAATGATCTGAGATGCCACAGAGTGCTGTATGGTCCTGCCTGGGTTGTAGACCTGGTTGCTCCTCAGCGCAGAAACTTCCCCTGCCTCAGACTCCGGCCACAGAAAAGGCGCAGGCAGCCCCTGTGGAAGGGATGGGAACATTCGCCTCAGACTCTTCTAATACCTCGGAGAAGGTCTCCTGCCCTCCACTTATGCCTTTTGTCAGCTCGTTCTGTGTTTTGCCGTAAAAAGCAGAAGAAAAAAAAGGCAATGGAACCGCCAAAAAAAAAAAAAGAATCCAGATCCATGCTGCAGAATAAAGCTTAATTTGAAGTCATGTATACTCTTACCATGTCTCTTATGACCCAAAATATGATCAGGTGGGAGTGGGAAGTGTCTTGGAGAGATATTTAAAACTTTGCCAGTAATATTAAGAATGTAGAAACTGGTCTTCATACTAAAGTAAATCAAACAGCAAAGCAAACTCATGGCAAAATTTAAATTTAAATTGATGAGGATTAAGTATGGCAGAACTTTTGTTTCAGTTACTTTTTTGCAAAAGGAAAAAATGGATTTAGAAAACTATGTGGCATCGATTTAATTTTTAATTTACTCTTCCACAGTAATCGTATGCGGCATTTTGCATTTTTGTTTTATTCCTTTTAATAGTGTATTGAAATTGCCTAATATGCTTCCCCTCCCCCATCATGCCACTTTTCGATCATCTAATTGGCGTCTGCAAACATCTAACTGCAGAAATGAGAGCAAGCGAATACCCCCACAGACCTCCCCTGTGGTGGGACAAACAGCCTGGGTTTGACAGCAAGTGTTAATTATTAATCTTTAAAAAGGTGACAATAAAGAGCTCAGGTATAGAATTTAAATTTAGCCTCTCCTAGGAGAAGTTTCTTTTTGTAGCTCCTGCCTACTCACTAAGACCTACTCAATGCCAGAATACGCTAGAAGGCACATCATTTTGAAATGTTTCTAATCTCCTTCGCACTAGAAACATAGGGAGAAAAATTTTAGTAGAGAATTAGCTAAGCTCGTAAAATCCAAAATGAACAAAAAAGAGGTGATGGTTACGGTAGGCTGAATGATGGCCCCCAGAGACATCCATGGCATAATCCCTGGAACCATGTTACCTTACATGGTAAAAGGGACTGCAGATGTGGTTGAGTTAAGGAGCTTGCGACGGGCAGATCACATTGGATTTTCCAGGCGAGCCCGATGTAAGCACAAAAGTCCTCGTAGGAGGGGGCAGGGGGACAGGATCAGTAGTAGGAAATGAAAGCAGAAGTTGGAGAGAAGTGAGGAAGAGGCCATGAGCTAAGGAAAGCAGATGGGTTCCAGAAGCAGAAAAAGGACAAGGAAATGGGTGGAGCCTCTCCTGAAGCCTCCTGAAGGAACCAGCCCTGCCAACACCTTGAATGTAGCCCAGTGAGACTGAGTTTAGACTTCTGACTTCCAGAACTGTAAGGTAATAAATCTGTGTTGTTTTAAGCCACAAATTGGTTGTGAGTTGTTACGGCAGCGATAGGAAACTAACACAACTATTTTAAAATCAGACTTTTAAACCGCAGTATATCCTATTTATAGAAAGAAGTAGAAAATTAAAACCATATTTATCATTTTCATGGAACTTTTAAAAATTTTCTTTCTGAATTTTGAGTCATTAACAGAAGTGTCAGCTCGAACCATATAAAACTGCCATTTTTATGAGTAAAAAATAGTTGCGTATTGGCAACTTCATGTGGCTCAACCTATAGTTTTCGCAAATGGTACTGACTATAGTATAGAAAATTGAACATTAGACGATCTTGGAGCAGCTAATATAATGCTGTATGAAAACATGTAAGTATCTACACACAATACAAATTATTTCTGTTTCCTGGCTTTTGCATTCCGTCTATACAAAAGTCCCCACAGCGCCCCGGTACCATCTATACAGGTTTCAAACTCTTATTTGGTTCCTGCACACACATACCTGACTGTGTCTTGCTCATCACCCAGCACTGAAAAGAGTGGGGCCCACAGCTCTCTCACCCCACCATTTAAAAAGCTTAGTAACTTCTCAGACCACATTGTGAATTCTCCACCACTACCACCAACTATTAAGTACATGTTTCATATAGAGTAAAATATTTACACGTGAGTGTGTGTGATAAACAACCAAGCCATGTACTTTATTTTTCCTTTTCAATTACTCCTGTTTTATAGGTGAGGAAGCTGCACTCTGAGAGGAGGAGGAACTTGCTCAAGACCCTGTAACTTCCCTAAGCTGGGATTTAAAGCTAGGTCTTTCAGCATTTGTAGCTAGGCACACTTACACTGATCAAAACTTTCACAGTGATTTTTTCATGGAATGGGTAGTGAGGAAAGAGATCTGGTTTTATTTTGATATAATTTCACATTAAACGCCAACTAGTTGCCAACCTAAGTTCTTTTTTTTAATATGCAACTGGAAGTCAACATCAGTGCTTCACATATATCAAACACTGCAAGTGACACATTTTTATTAAAGCATTTCTCAACCACAATATCCCTTCCAGTTATTGATTTAAAGGTCTCTCTCTCTCTGCACAGTACTTGCACTAAGCATTATGCACCATTTAATGTCATCGGAAATTAACCTGACTGCAACCTTTGCAGCATGGCTACCCAGCCACAAGCCTTCATTTCACAGTATGTGTTGAATATATGTGAGTCACATACAGAGGACAAGAGCTAGACTGCCCAGCTTTGAAACCCAGCTCCAACATTTACGTCCTGTGTAACCTTGCACTAGCTACTTAACCACTCTGTGCCTCAGTTTCCTCATCTGCAAAATGGGGATCATAATACTACCCACCTCAAAACTATGTCGTGAGGACTAAATGAGTTAATGTTTGTAAAGCACTGAACAGTGTCTGTCGCACAGTAAATGCTAGGTAGTATTTCCTAATATTTTTACTATTATTGCTTTGTCTAAAACCAATGTAGTTTCCTAAGTGAAAGTAAATATGGTGCAATAACTTTGTTGAACACACAGTTCACTTTCCTTAAGTCAGAAAAACATAATAATCTTGCAAAACAACTAAGTATGACAAATCAGGACCCATATGTCTCCTCTACCTCAGCATCTGCCCCATGGCCACCAAAGCAGGGGCAAAGCCAGTGGGGGAAAGGAGGAGGGTACCTCCCACTCCCTAGCACTTCAACATGCATGGGGCTCATGCAGACCCAGGTGACTCTCTGCCATCCCTCATCAGTGACACAAACGAGTGGGTGGTGCCCTTCTATGCCCTCCCATATCACCCTCGGCCTACCCTGCAAGACCTATGTTCCATCCCATGACCCTTAATATCCACTTTAATTAGATTTTACTCATATACAAGATGTTGACAGCGGTCAGGAGCACATCCCCTTGTATCCCTTCCAAGGCCCATGTCCTGTGTATGCACACACAGCCCTACCGAAGGATGAAGTCAAAGCAACTATTTCATTCTCTATAAGAGATCCATCTCTACTTACCATAGGGAAAGGGCAAGTGAGATTCTTTAGGCCTGGATTTTTTTAGTACAAATTTTCAAATTTGGGGGATTCAAATACTTTTTCAACCATGAATCTTAAATTGAATCTTAATTCTCCAAACACATTTCACTTGTGAAATTGTTCCTTCTTGGGAAAAAAAAAAAGCATGTCTTTTCCAGGTTTATGTATGATCAGAAAAAGCACTGGAAGTCACCAATATGATGTGGGTCTTAAGGAAAGCTTTAATATTCATTTGCATGTTTAAAAAATTTTAATGAGCATGTATTATTTTATAAAGAGAAAAACAATATTTTTTAAAATATTTTTTTAAAGAAAGAGTTTTGACAGAATAATGTCCATTTTTATGCACAAATAGGTCAGCTTTTCACCTAAGACCAATGAATATAACCTCAAAAATATTCATATGTCTTCTAAAATAATAGATTCAGTATGAGACAGCTTGTTCTCCCTCCCCCTCTTACCATGCCCTTCCCTTGTTTCCTAGTCTTACTGCTCACTGTAGCAGAACCTGGGCCAATGACTAAGGTGCTAACACCTTATTGGGAGATGCAAGCCCATGACAACTAAGGCAAAGAGAAAAAACAAGTGAAGGTAGAAAACATGAAGCATTATGATCCTAGGCTACTATACTATTTACCAATTCACAAAACGCCACAAGATAGAGGATTGAGAGGAGGCCTGCACCGGGTGTAGTCCACGGGAGGAGAAAGCAGAGAGAATTCACCTCCCTGGTTTCCCACTGATCCAGCTTCACTCCACAAAGAACTCACTCCCTCCACTACACTTCAGCAGCCAGCGAGGAGGGTCAGCCCAGTGTGGATGGACCTCTGATCAAGAAAAAGAAAGAAGGCACCTGTCACAGAAATCTGAGAAAAGCACTTGACGTTGGTCCCTCGTGCATTGTTATTAATCCTTGTAAACACCACATTGTCCTTTTCTTTAGGATTTTATTATTTTTACTTTTTAAAAATTTTTATTGAGATAGGATTCACATAGTGCAAAATTCACCATTTTAAAGTATGCAATTCAGTGAGTTTTGGTATATTCATAATATTGAACAATCATCACTATTGTCTAGGCCAGAACATTTCCATCACCCCATAAAGAAATCCTGTATCCATTAGCATTCACTCTCATTTCCCTCCTCTCCTCGTCCCCTGGCAATCACTAATCTACTCTCTGTCTTGATGAATTTGTCTACTGAGAACATTTCATGTAAATGGGGAATTATACACTATGTGGTCTTTTGTGTCTGGCTTCTTTCACTTACCATAATGTTGTCAAGGCCCATTCATATTGCAGCATTAATCAATGCATCATTCCTTTTTATGACTGAATAATATTTCATTTGTGGATGTACTGTATTTGTTTATCCATTCATCAGATGATGGAAATTCAGGTGGTTTCCACTTTTGGGGTATTGTGATGTGAACAATGCTGCTATTAACATTTCTGTACATGTTTTTGTGTGGACACACGTTTTCAGTTTTCTTGGGTATATACACAGGAGTGGAATTTCTGATTACTATGTGTTTAACTTTTTGAGGAACTGCCAAATAGTTTTCCACTACAGCCACACCATTTTACTTTCCTATCAGCAATAGATGAATGTTCCAATACCTACATCCTTGCCAACACTTATTTTCTTTTCTCTCTTTTATAAAAATTTATCTCTATCCTAGTGAGTGTGAAGTGTATCTCACTGCAGTTTTGATTTGCATTTCCCAATTAACTAATGATGTTGAACATCCTTTTAAGTGCTTATCAGCCATTTGTGTATCTTCTTTGGAGTAGTGTCTATTCGAATCCTTTGCCCATTTTTTAATTAGGTTATTTTCTTTTTATTGTTGAAATTAAATATAGAATATAGAAAGAACTCTTGCAAGGGGTGTCTAGAAAGGATCCAGCCATTATTAATATAACAAGACCAGTTATGTGGCTGGATACTTTTCAGACAGCCCGCATAAGAGTTTTTCTATATTCTGGATTCTAGACTCTTTTCAGATAAATGATTTGCAAATATTTTCTCTCCTTCTGTGTTGTCGTTTTACTTTCTTAAGGGTGTCTTTTGACCCACAAAAGTTTTTAATTTTGATGAAACCACATATTGCTTTTTATAAATATGGATTTGGTTCCCTCATAAAAGTCAAGCCCAAAACAGCAGCACTAAAAAGAAAAACTCTGTATACATTGCACAGTAAAATAACTTACCATTTTGTGGTAACCACAGCTATCTTTTCCACCTCTCTTTTCCATGAGAAAAACAGGATGGGCAGGACTGTTTATTAATATCACCAATTGCTTATATTCCTGCAGTAAATTATGAAGCACCACTCACTCTATTAGTATTTTCTAGGAACTAAAAAATGAAAGATGAGCGACATGCATTTGCAATTAGCCTAACAGTTACTGAAATATGGGCTCTGCTGAGGGGATGCATCTTTATAGACGCTCAGTAGTCCACAGAGCTTTCATCCCCAAACCTCACAAATATGGTGCTGGACATGCCCAGATAATATGAAGGGTCTTTTGTGGGATTTTGATGCTTTTCCCTGGAGTCCACTGTGCCTTTGGACTGTTCTAGACATTTAGAGAAGATATTGCATTTCCATTTTATGATGCAGCTATTTGAATATGCACTGCGGATCCCATCTCCGACTACAGTTCTCTTTATGAAGAAGTACACTCTCATTTTCACAGCTCTGTGACCTTTCATTTGTTATTTATGAGCTTTTGCAAATCTAATACCACTCTGACAGATTTAATTTGTGCTCTAAATTACCTTTGCATGAGTTACTCAACTGCTGGTTTTATTCCAATGGGTTACTTGCTACATTCCGAAATAGAAAAAAAAACTAGTTTGAGATCCATTGAACTCCCTCCACTTGGGAGAAAGTTGAGAAGAGTTTTATTCTAAATTTTCACTTCATGGACAGTACTAGACAGCATAAAGGAGGATTTCTATACTCATCAGAGAGGCAAAGTGATAGAACCATAACCAAACCAGGTCAAGTTTTACAAATGTACACTGTAACTGCTATTTCATACACAATCCAGAAAATGAGATACTCCCACTCCTTAAACTGGTCACTGGAAGGAAATTAAACACTTCTGGAAGCTACACTGACTTAAGAATCAAGTACTAAGTGACAAAAGCTCAGTACCAAGTAAATACGTAAGCAATTGTGAAGCAAAGAACTAGTGCAAATCTAAATGTTTCAATGCCATTCAAATTGAAATTTAAAAATGCCTAACATGAGAGCAAAATGGAATTCTGAAGCCTGAAAGATAATGACAAATCTCAATTTAATTTTTAATATTTATAGACTAGGCTTGATGGTGCCTTAGTGACCTGAAAAGGTTAATTCAATTTCCAAAAGTATAAACTAATGGCAGGTCTTCCCAAAACTAAATCTACTTAAATATATCATTCTGACCACAGGCACCTTTCCTGCAATTTAGGAATTGCTCAAGATATGTCATTAAAAATTTAAAATTAGCCTGAAAATTATTTGGCACATCTCCACTGAAATATAGGGTCTACAACCTGTCATTTTGATTCTGGGCCAACATTATTGACCAAGTTGTCCAGAGTGTGGTGGAAATGACACTGTGATTTCCAGTTAGGTCATAGAAGGTGATACAACTTACACCTTGTGCTCTGGAACACTCCATGCTGAAGCCTGGAGCCACTATATAAGCAGTCTGAGTGCCTTGAGGCCGTCATGCTGTGAGGAAGCCTAAGTAGTTCGCAGAGAGCTACTGAGACTTCATGAAGAGAGAGAGCTGCCCATCAAGCCCCCAACTCCTCCAGTCCAATCTCCTCCCCACTATTCCAGCTCCAGCCACAGTCTGCTTGCAACTGCATAGATACTCCCACAACAGCCTGGCCAGCCCTTCCCACATTCCTGACCCACAGAAACCATGAGCAATAATAAACTGATTGTTACTGCCTCTAGCCACTAAGTTTTGTGGTGATTTATAAAGCAGTAATAGATACCTAAACATGAGGAAGTAGAGCAAAAGAGCTAACTAGCAATTACAGTCCAGCTCATGAAGATAATTGCATCTTTCGGGACACATGGGTTGCAAGGGACAGAACTCCAAATCAAACAGGCTGTGACCAAACTGGCACTGGGAGGGAAGGGAGAGAACTTGATTGTCTCACCTAACTGTCCAGTTTAGACATAGCTGGACTTTCAACCTCCTTTTCAGGAATTTCCATCCCTCAACTCTGCCTTGCCCCCTCTTGTGCCTTTATTCTCATCAGGTCTTCTCAAACTGTGAACACCAGCAACTCTCAAAGCATTCCCAGGAAGTCCCTTTCCAAAATGTTCCAGAGAAAGGCCTAAGAAAGGAAGGGGGTCCATCATCAGACCAATAATTGGCCGGAGGAATGTGCCATTCCAATGGGCCAGGGCTGGGTCACTAGCGTGTAACTAGAACAAGAGCATAGTGTCGACTTCACTGAAATCACGTGGTTTGAGAGCGGGGGGAGGTATTGGTTCCCCAATGGAATATTGAGGTGTTGTCAGCTGAAAAAGAAAGACTAGATGCTGGGATAGCAAAATCACACAAGTGTCCACTACAGTAACAATACAGAGTTTAAAATAACCTCAGTAACTTGGAAGGGTAAAATAAAGCTAAACATAACTCAGGTGACTATGTCTACAAATGCCAGAAGGTGGGAATGTTACCTATTGGCATGTTACCTACTGACAAGTGGGAAGGTTATCTATTTTCTTCTCTAAAAACTGAATACCACTCCATTACAACCTTTTTCAACCCAAAATATAAGTCTGAAGCAATGAAAACAAAGTTGTGGTGGGCACATAGACTCCATTCTGCTCCGTACTTTCCCCTTCTTATGGGAATGTATCTTCTACTGACTCCAATCATGTGTGACTACCAGGGAGCTTTGTGTCCCCATGTTGGATATCTGATCCAAGCCAGGCCAATCAGAGGTCTTCTTGGATATTTTCAAAACTAGAATTAGAAAAAGACAATCAGCCCTCTCTTGTCCAGAAGCCTCAAAATTGTGACCCTCAGAAAGATGTGTATGCCATTTTCCCACCCATGTGGAGAAGTAAGAAGAGAATGAAGCTTGCTGGCTAAGAAAGACAGAGATGAGAGAGAAAGAGAGAGAGACAAGTCCCATCTATGTTCAATTCTTGCTTTTTCGGCCAATATTTAACTCTTCCCTTAATTATTACAGAATACTTAGTATCCATCCAACAAATATCCCTTTTGCCCAAGCTAGTTAGAGTGGCTTTCTGTCCCTGGCAACCAGCAGCTCTGACTCAAAAAGCATCTTCCAAAGTGGTCTAGCCACCAGTTTAAATTTTCCCTTGTAATCAAATATGTTTTTTACATTAATACTTCTTTAAGGCTATTAACCAAAAGGTTAAAGTTGGTTTTAAAAATGTCAATAATAGAGAACTAGCCACAGATGACTTCTTTTGGACTTTGTAGACACAGATGTTTCATTTCCACACCTACAAGGAGACAGATATTCACACGTTTCCAATCTGAATTGAAGATCTATTTGCATAAAAACCAATTTTTTTAAGTTCATTTCTCTTTCTGGAGCCCCTTGGCAAGGCTAGAGTTGTAGGGAAAACTGCCTTTCTCCCTTTACCCAATCTGATTTAAAGGTCAATTGCATCAAAAATGCTTCAATTCCCGAAGGATAAATGATGTCTCGGTGAGTATGCCTAGCAATATACCGTCATGCATCATTTAACGACGGGGACGCGTTCTGATAAATGCATCATTAGGTGATTTGGTCGTTGTGCAAACATCACAGAGTGTACTTACACAAACCTAAAGGGTATAGCCTACTGCACACCTAGGAGAAAGGGTATAGCCATTATCCTCTTATGGCATCACTATCGGATATGCGGTCTCTCGTTGACTGAAATGTCATTATGCGTGCGTGACTGTATTCACAATTTAAAAGGATATATTTATTCTAGGAGCTATTCTGCTTGTTGGCTATATGCTTCCTTGCTTCTTCCATCAATCTGAAGGTTCTTGAGAACTGATGAGAAGACATTTTTTCAAGCACAAACAGCCAGAAAGGAGTGGAGTCAAAGAACTCCCAGGCAGGGATGGAACACTAGCCACATTTCAGTAACAGCCTGACATTTCTTATTGACTTGGGAGGGGCAGCAGTTGGTAGAAATTTTTGTTTTTGTGTCTTTTATTAAACTCTTTTATATTTTTAGGAATGTCATGTTTTTATTTTATTTTTTTCTAGGAATGTTTATCCTAGACATATTCCAAAACTGTGGAAGTACAAAATATACTCAGAAACAATATGATAGTTATAAGTGGATTAAATTGCAACCAGATCTGTTCTTATGTTCAAAATAACCCAGTTCCAAATCCAACACGAGGTTATTAGGCATGTGCCTTCCATCTTTTGATCAAAGAAGAATGATCTTGGTACTATACAGAGGTAGTCGTCTGTATATGGAATGATGCATTTTTACCTTTCATCTGCTAGTGTTTTCAAAACTTTAGAAAAAAGAAAGAAGTCCTAGTAATAATCATTTGTAAAGCAGACACTGCCTGCCATGAATTCACGGAAATAATCTGCACTATTTGAACCAAGTTTTTTTGGCAGGGCCCACTACGTAGTGTTTTGGGCCATTTTGTTTTGGTTTTAGAGGGCTGGCATGAACAGCCTGTTTGAGGCCTTGAGTCCTGTTCGTTCTTCCCTATCACCCCTGCCGGTAACTAAGACACTGCCACACTCACCCACATTCTTAAGTGCTCTCTGCCCTTCCTGAAACCCCTCACCACATTGTCTGAAAGCCAAATGTAAACAAGCAACCTTGACCTCTTTAACCTCTTCATGAAATGCTCCTTCCATTGCTTTGTGTTGTCTGAAGCCCAGCTCACAGCAAAAATACTGCTTTCTTTTGAGCTATCTACACTGGAGGGTGCTCATTCTCTCCCAAGTCCCATGGATCCTGGGGGCAGGAGGAGTCCAGAATTCTTCCTACAGCAGCTTACAAATCACAGCCCTTCCTCTTGACACAAATTCTCCTCCTCATCTCAAAGGCAGACTCAGCTGCCCTAGCTGTCAAGGAGGGGTTGGAGAATATGAAGAATATGGCTCACCTCAACAACTAACAAATGCTTAACCTAATCTTGATTCTCATCCAAGGCTGAGAAGAACCAACTCATGCTGAATCTTATATCCTACCCTGCATAGAGTAGGGTTTTACCCATGGTTCCAAAAATCCTGACCAAATTTTTGTCAAAAGGCCTTGAGGGTTGTTTCCATTTGGCCTTTGAAATAATTGAAGTTGAAGAAAGAACTGTGATTGCTAGTTTGACAGGTGTGGAGAGCCCTTTCAGAGTTCCTTACAGGGTAGAAGAGCCAGCCTGGGCATTCTCTTCAAAACAATGGCTTACATAAAAACCTTATGGCTAAACCACTATTTTGACACCACCGGGTTCCTTAGCTGCCAACTGCTAAGTCTTAACCAATGTTTCTCATTTGATAAAGAATATGTTTTACAAACAAATCTATCCACGTACTCATCCTCCAAATCTCTGATCAACCAATACCTTGAGCTACAAACAATATGTCTCCTGACGGCTCAAAGACCACCACAGTTTCATTTTTGTGAAAGGGTATGGGGTTGGCTAATCAGCCTCAGCTATTGATATAACTTGACTTTTCAAACACATTTAACTAATTATCCCAATTATTTAGATAAAGGAAGGATTTCCTCATCCTGTGTTTGAAGGGAAAGGAATGTATCAAATAAACTCCCAACTCTGTATCATTGACATAGGAATTCTTCCTTTGTAATGCATCATCTTCATTTACAAGTCTCCATAAATAATGATTATTTAAAAAGTCTATTATTGCAGCAAATGGAATATAATAAGATCTTACATAGTATTCATTCAGGCAGAAAAGGATGTAGGAGTTATTAATAAAAGATGGTTGTCCTGGATAATAAAAAATTTTTGGTTTAGCATGTAAATTAATTTCTTTCTTAAGGAAAAAAAAGTACTGAGTAACCTCTGTGGATATGAAAATTGTCCTCCTTGTTTTCTGTTTTATCTGTCCACTCATTCACCCATTCATCATCCTCTTTGAGGCAGGCGTAGATAATATTGTCTATCGTGTATGCTATTGTTAATAGTTCCATCTTAATTTCCAAATTCTTAAACTCTGGTAGTAAAATCATTAATGCTATTCTTAAAAGGCTCCACAGAGGCTGCTGAGTACATGGGAGGAAATGTTGGCTTGCCTAGCATACAGGGAAGAGATGTTATATCTTTGAGTCATTTAGTTAAGAGTGAGCATGGTTTGATGTTGACGTGCTGTCCTTAGGACCAAGGCCAATACTTGTAAGACATCAGGAAGAGGAGCCAGGAAACATGACTGCACCAACCTTCCATGGGCCCTCTGGGGATGGAGATCGCAAGGCATTATCAATAAAACCCAACAAGACGTTCATATTCCTTCCTGCCAACCAGGGCATCTTTGCTGGAAGAAGGAAAAAAATGGAGTGAGACAGGGATGACAGACAACCTGAGGTTGGTAGGGGCTGTCCAGCTACTCCTCCAGCTGTGCAGGAGATCACCCTCTGCCTCCTCCTCCACAGGGCCAGGTGGTTATCTGTCCTGGTATTCCTCTCCAACTGCCAAACCAATCCAGGATCCATTACATTTTATAAAGAAGTTTATAAAGATAAACTTCTAGGTTCATCCTAGTAACCCAATGAGTATACTAGTAATAGAACACTGGAAATGAGAGGGATTAGAAAAAAATGCTAAAATTCAATTGCAACAACAAGGATGAACCTGGAGGATATTATGCCAAGTGAAATAAGTCGGGCACAGAAAAGACAAACACTGCGTGATCTTGCTATATGTGCAATCTAAAACAGCTGAACTCAGAGGCAGAGTAGAATGGTGGTTGCCAGGGGCTGTTGAGGGAGGAGGGGTGAATGGGGAGATGTTGGTCACAGGGTAAAAAGTTTCGCTGAGAAGGGAGGAATAAGTTCTGGGGATCTACTGCACAGCATGGTGACTAGAGTTAACAGTAGTGTATTGTGTACCGGAAAACTGCTAAGAGAGTAGATCCTAAATGTCCTCACCACAAAAAATGTTAAGTATATAAAGTGAGGGATAAGTTAATTAGCCTGGTTCAATCATTCTACAATGTATACATATTTCGAAACATCATGCTGCACACCATAAATATATACAATTTTTTAAATAAATAGGAAAAATTCAAAAGCACCATTACTAGAAGTGAATGTATGGTGGAGATAGTGAAGCATATGCTTCAGGGTACCTGATTGCATGGGCCCCTGCCAAGGCCCTGCTCCTAATTTTATGGTTGTAGTTTTGTATTCTTTTCCTTACGGAGGGCTCCACTCTAAAAACCTGGATGAGCACACACTGACCAGAAGGATGCAAAAACAATTTTTACGATTAGTATTAACATTCTTGCTTTTCTTTGGGAGGGGTTAGGTTAATAAATACAAACACACGCTGTCATTCTACTTTCATGGAAAGGAGGAAGAAAGGGGCGGGGGAGACGGCATGCTAACAAAGGCAGCCCTTCCCAAAATCGGGCAAGTGGGATTAGAACCGGAGAAAGCTTTTAACCAAGTAACCCCATGCTCTCTGAGCGTCCTCCAGCACTGCCTGTGGGCAAACCTCCCAGGACCACACAGAGAGGACACAAGGTTAGGGGCCCTGGTGCAATGGAGGTCCAGAGAGAGGCCCTGCATTAGATAACAAGTGCTTTTCAGCTATTCTAAGGAGGCTCAGAGAAACCACTTCATCTTATGGCCCTAAGCAGGGCAGAGGCCTGGCTGGGAAGGAAGTCCTCTAAGGGCAGGAGGCAGCCACACCTAACAGCCACAAGCAGCCTGGCCTGTAACCATTAGAGGTGCCCCGGGCAACAAAGCAAGGCTGAGGGCATTAACTGCCGAGCTCTGGAGCAGACAGACCCCCAGGCCCCTTTACCCGCCCCCGGGGATCATTGTAAGGGGAAAATAAGATAATGCCTGGAAAGCAGTATGGTGCAGTCTTGAGAGCATGGGCTCTGGAGTCAGCCAGCCCAGCCTAGCATCCTGACTGCTAGTGGCCTGGTTTCTTAACCTCTCTGTGCCTCAGTTTCCTCATCTGCAAAGTGGGGAAATTATAACCCCTCACTCATAGGGCTCTTAGGAGTAAAGAACGGAGAGAACACACAATGCTCTTTGAACAACACCCAGCACTTGCTTGCTGGCTAATATAATTCTCCGAACAGGCTCACAGTGGGCTAGAAAGACACCCAGTTACTCCTCTGGGTCAAGACACTGCCCAGGAATGCCTGCCTTCCAGTCCAGAAAGGACCTTTGAAAGGCCTTCCAGAAGGCACTATGGAGTGCCAAGTTCTATTATGAGAAAGCAAAAGCTTGGGATCCCTCAGACTTTCTGGCTGGTCCCAAGCTAAGATCAGTATCTTGTGGTGAGGATCAAAACACAGGGCAGATGAATTAAGTGAGGCAGATTAGGAAAGGTCTAGGGCAAAATTTCTTAAATTTGAAAAAATGCTTTTTCCTTTAAAAGGAAAAAAATGTCACAGACAGAACCTCTCCCAATCCCAGTTAACTAATTAATACTAATTATGATGCTACTGAAGTAAATATAGGTGGAAAACTAGGGTTAAGCTCTTTAAGCTTAAAACCCATGTATTACTTTAAAGCTAAATAAAAATTGCCAAATATACATAAAATTATATTCAAATCAAATACACTAATTGAATAAAATGGAAAATAGCAGCAATGATTAACATTTATTGAGCGCTTACTACAAGACTGGATGGTATAAAATTGCCACTGTTCCATCTTTCTGACCTACAAAAATGGCAATTTCATATGGCTCTACCCAGTGTCAGCAAGGCCTTCTCTAAGTGCTTTCTGCAATCCCCACAGTGCCCCTATGTCGTAGGGGTAATTATCATCACCCCCTTTTACAGATGAGGGAACTGGGACGCAGAGAAATGAAAGCATGCATTTTTAAATCTCCTAAAGAACTGGTGGATATCTGCAGACTTAAGCAGATGCCCAGGAGTGAGCAGAGGCCGCTTTGGGAAGCTCTGACCTAGGAGGAATAAAGTGTCCTGGGGATGAGGTGGCAGAGGGACAGCCAGACCCAGATAGGAGTGCGGGGCAGTCAGGGGGCACTAAGGACACAGAGACCTGGACAGTGTCTCCTGCTGGAGGGAAGGGACCACTGAAGACTGCCTTGACTAGGTTTCCTGTTGTTTTTGTTCATGGAAAGGCAGAAGGAGGGCTCCATGTGTACTTCCCAGGAAGACAGGCACTGGCCCATGGTGGGGAACCACAGCTACGGGGAAACCTGGAAAGGGGAGGAGGGGAAGGGATGATGACAGGAGAGAGGGAAAATGAAATAGAGAAGGGTGTATTAAACAAAAGGGGTGGAGTTTTCCAACTTTGCTGCACATTAGAATCACCCGGGGATCCTTAAAAATTCCTGATGCTGCCTCTCATCCATCACCATGTCATTGGTATGGGGTGTGACCTTCATATTAGGATTTTAAATGCTGCAGGGGATTCTAGTTTGCAGCAAAGTTTGGGAAACTTTATTATGCTTCCGCAAGGTGCTAGTGGAAAGAAACAGCCCAAAATGCATTCTGTTCTTCCACAGGCCCTGGCAAGCACTGGAAATTTCCACACATCACTCAGTTAAGGGACTATTAGCACTCGAACACAATCAGTGTGTAACTTATTCCACTGGCTCTCCTCTCTTTATCCTTCCTCTTCCTTGACTTTGGGGAAAGGAAGTGGCAGGTCCCGACCTATAAAACTCCCACAGCATCCTTCCTGGTGTCTAGGATGCTCTGGCCCTAAACATGAAAGGATTCTCTTCACTACTTTGGTAACGGCTTCCCTGAAGTGGTTCTCATCCTCTTAAAGGGATTGTCCCAAGTAGCCCTTGAAACGCTCCAGGGTGAAGTACACTCCACCTTTCTGACCTAGTGCACTCAATTTTTATGACAACAAAAGAGACAATGTCTTGAGGCCTCTCCAGGGACAAACATACACTCCCAACCATTACTCTAAATGTAGCCAGTGGGATGGGTGAATGCTTCAGAAAGAAAACACACAACAACATCTTCAGAGGCAACATGGAATGATAGGAAGAGAAAGGTTTTTGCAGACTGCAGACTTGAACTTAAACTCCTGCTCTGCTACAAAGAGCTGAGTGAATGTGAACAACAAAATTTCCCTGCAGTTCAATCTCCTCATCTGCAGTGGCGCAGTGAGATGCCATCAGTTCGCAGGGACCCTGCACTGACATTTAGGGCTAAGCCTTGATTAAGTGACCTCCTCTCTGAAGGGGGCAAATTTTCCATCTTCCCTGACTTTCTGGTCACTTGTTATGATGTTGTTCATAGAAGGAAAGTAGGCAGGTGAGAATAAGGCAAAAGGAACCAATACAAGCGATGCAGTCAGGAATAAACAGAAAGGGAATGATGCATTCACCCCAATTTCACTCTTGTAAAATCAAGATAACATAGTTCTGCCATCGAAACATACAATTTATGCAGTTACATTGTATCCTGCAAGGTCTTTTCTCTGCATAGATGGAAAGAAAAAAGACGACCTGAGTAGACGTTGTAAAGAATTATCCTACAAGAGGCAAAGGAACTCAATCAAAGGTCTTAAAAGGACTGAGATTTGATATGAGATGTCTGGTTGCTCCAATTCCTGTTTTTATGGTTGTAGGGATCTGAAGTTTCCAGCCAGCCTGTCTGTGCACAGGAGTACAGCAGGTAGTAAGGATAAATGCTACAATGATTTTATCTACACAAAGGCAGCAAAACAAAGGGTCTAAGTCAGCACTGTCCCACAGGACTTTCTGCAACGATGGAAATGTTCTATGTCCGTGCTGTCCAATTTGGGAGCCGCTAGCCACATGTGGCTGTTGAGCAGCTGAAATGTACAACCATGGAACTGAATTTAATTGCATTTAATTGAAATTTAAATTTGATAGCCGTATATGGATGGTGACTACAGTATTGGATAGTAGAGTTCTGAATGAATGATAAACAAATGAAATCTAGTCATTTAAAGCTGTGACCTCAGAACCAATTAGAACTAGGGTGAAGTAGAATGATTACTATCCAGCTGGATACTAACACATCAACATTAGTTAAATGGGAAAATATCACACAATAGCTTCTGTGGGAGGCATTCTGGCCTGGTCATTGGTGCTAAGGGGATAAAAAGGAAAGGAAATAGACCTGGACATCATACTTTCAGGAGCACCACAAAGAAACACTCTACCCTCACCTTCCTTTTGTAGTTGATGGCTGAAAATGTTAGCTTAGTACATGACAAGAATCATTCTACATGCTTCCCATTTGACTCTGTCAATTACCCTATAAGGTTATTTATTATTTCCAATCCCAATTTTACAGATGAGTAAGTTAAGGAAGAGAAGGGATAGGTCAACTGTCAACCCAGGTAGAAAGTGGTAGAGTCAAAATTTGAATTGAGGCAGTCTGGCTTCGTATGCCAGACTTTAAAAAGTCTTCAGTCATTTAGAAGTTAGAGTGAATAAAAGAACTACCTTTGAGAAGAAGCTGGCTTGCCCAATATAGCCTGGACATGCTAAGAATGTGTCCCTGTAGGGAACAGTGGTCATTTCAGCTTTAAGAAGGATAAAGAAAGCATGTGAACACTGGGTTCCCAAGGAAGAGGGTGAAGACAAGTCTGGGCTCTGGGAGACTCACTCTGCCAACTGGCCATTTTCCCATGCCTCCCCTGAATCCGCTAGTTTCTTCTCAAGTCATTAAAGTCAACGGGAAAATTGTGAATGGGATGTAAGAGTACAAGTCTTGAGAAAATTTGAGGAAAGAAAGTGTTTCTAGTATATGTTGGGAGTTGGTTTCTGTCTAACCCAGTTGTCTTAACTACAAAATCTTATCCTTACAGATCCAAAGGTAGGTAGTTCTAAAGGGCTATGTCCCCCCATTTCAAACCCTTATTATTGCCCATTTCGGATAGTTCCAAATTTTTGTATTCTAGATAACGCTGTGAATAACATCCTTGATGCTACATCATATGGTCTATTCCCCACTATTTTCTTAGAATAAACTCCCAGACATGGGGGAAAAAGGAAATACTAAGACCTTGGCGTGCACTGTTTTGATGAGTAAGAATGCTGAGGGTTTCCCTTCCCCTGGCCCTGGAATTATGTCCCAAAGTGGTGAGATAAGTATTGCCCAGGAATCTTTACTTCCCACCCCCCAACCCTCACTTGTAATCAAGAGGAAAAGAAGACGATCTCTCTTGGTCCTTTCCTGCTATAGGATTTGATGAAGCCAAAAAGATCAAGTCCAAGAAAAATCAGAAAACTTCTAAGTTGCCCATCACTTAACACAACCAGTCTCCACTTAGCCCAAGACTCGGAAACAAGGCATTTCTCCTCCGATATTTATTGCACTGTAAGCTCAACATCTCCCAGTGGTAACTCAATGCTCATGGCAAAAGTGTATCATAAATTCCAGATTATTAATAATTATTGGTTTATTTGGGAGAATTCATTCATTTAATAAATATTTACTGTGTCTAATGTATTTGGTACTGCTCTAGGTTATGTGGTTAGAGAAAACAAAACAGATGAAAACAATATATGGTACTCTGGTTCAATATATTTCTGGATTATCCTAGGTCAGTATTTTTGGAAGAAAAAATTAATTCAATAAAAATTAATCTTGGTTCAAGATCCAGCTGATTAAATATAGCTCGTTAACATTTTTGGCTCAGTGCAGTTCAAGTTTCTTTTAGTAGTATGGTCCTTGGGAACTCTTTACTCTAAAATACAACATCAAAAATACAACACATGAAACCCTTTCTGGCTACTCAGCAGATCTTAAATGCCAGAATTGTTCTCAGCAGTTTTTTCCTCCCAACATGCAATTTCCCCCTGTTTTATTGATCCTACTTTCCAAATATTTTTCAAATCATCTCCTTCTTCTTCATCATGCCTATGGCCTGAGCTTTAGTTCGGTTGGTTAGTTTTTGCTTGGACTATTGCAGTAACTTCTAAACTAGTCTCATTGTTTCCTTTCTTTCCAATCTTTCTGTATTATGGTTTTCTAAAACAGAGATCTAATAATGTAGCATTACAGTTAGGAATTGTCAATGGTTCCCACTTCTCACAGGATATAATTTAACTTCTTTATTGGTACATGCAAGGCAGTATAGAGCTATGACAAGGCCCGGTGGGAGAATCTCAAAATAGGTCCCTGAGATACTGGAGCAAGGCCATGCCATCCACAGTAGAGACATATACCCCTTTTGAGAAAGAGCCCTTGGCATGTTACTGAGCCCTGCTAAAGACAGAATGCTTGCTCACGTGATAACAAGTGACCATGAGTCCAGAACTACCCGTTATGGTTCTATTGGACGTGCCCAGTCATAAAGGCACTCACACCTGGCAGAGCCTCAGCCAGCACTATTATCTGGGGCTTTGTGAAACGTCTGGTCCACAGGCATGAGGTCCTGCACAGCACAGCATCTGCCCACAACCCACTTCAGAGAAAAGAGAGGCCAGATTGGGCCCAAGACCATCCGATCAAGTGTTGCATCACATACGGCACCACTCAGAATCAGCTGGCCTCACAGAATGCCAGAATTGCCTTTCAAATGCAAAGCTGCAGCACCAGCTCAGAGGCAACACCCTGAGAGGATACAGTGCTGTCCTTCAGGATGCAGCACAGGCACTGTGTCAGAGTCCCCCACATAGCGCTGTGTCCTGAACAGGAAGAACAGACGGGCCCCAAGACCAAGGTGTGGAAGCAGGAGCAGCCTACCTCATTGTCCCTCCCAGTGACCCAACAGGGGACTGTGTGCTTCCCATCCACAAAACCCTGGGCTCTATAGGGTAGGAGGTCCTGGTTCCCAAGGGGGCACACTCTTACCAAAGACAAGGCAAGGGTCCCACTGAACGACAACTTACTGCTGCCACCACGGCACCATGGACTCTTTGTGCCCAGGGGCCAACAGAATGCCATACTGGCAGGGCTAACTGACCCCAATCAGCAGGAAGAGGAGGAGCGGTTTTCACACAGGCAGGTGAACCTGGGCAATCTACTTGTGTGCCTCCAGGTGCTGCCTTTCCCCACTGTAACTGTGAACACGCGCAGCAATCCCAGGCTGAGAAGGGCCTGACTACCACGGTTTCAGACCCCCAGGAGAGAGTACGTGAGTCACATCATGAGGTAAGCCAGCAAGACTCGCCTTGGGTGTGAGGAGCTTGGAATGGACAGCATAGGAGGGAGAGGATGGGCACCCACTGGAGACCCCACATTAAGTGCAGCAAGGAAGGAATATAATTTGTCCCACTAACCTTCCCCTTCAGAGTTCTCTTTTAGGAAAAGCAGCCCACAGAAACCAGGGGGTGCTGCTCCTTAAATTTGAGTGGAGAAAGAGGTCAGTGAGGCACAAGACATGAACTGGGGCAGCCAGGAGAAGAAGCCCCTCAGATTTCTGACTGTGGGGAACACAGTCAGCCCATGGCCCTGGCTGCTGAGCCCCCAAATCCATCACCACATCTACTGGAGGCCACACTTCCCACAGCCTGCTCCAAGCCAGTGACTGAGCATGGCAGGGCTGCTGAGGCAGGTCCACTGGGGGAGATACAGGACTCTTCTGCCAGGTGACTGTGGCCCAAGCTTGGCCTTGTCAAACGTTCTTACAATTACAGCTTAGTGTAAGACCCTTCCACCCAACACTTTCCTTCCTTTTTTCCTTCCTTCTTTTCTTCCTTCCTCCCTCGCTCCCTCCTTTCCTTCCTTCCCTCTCTCCATCCTTCCCTCTCACAGGGTGAGGCCTGCATTGCCTTCTGATAGCGACCCTAGCCTCCCCCAGCCCCAGCTCCATTTCCCTCCATTTCCCATGGTCTATTCCCTACTATTTTCTTAGAATAAACTCCCAGACATGGGGGAAAAAGGAAATACTAAGACCTTGGCGTGCACTGTTTTGATGAGTAAGAATGCTGAGGGTTTCCCTTCCCCTGGCCCTGGAATTATGTCCCAAAGTGGTGAGATAAGTATTACCCAGGAATCTTTACTTCCCGCCCCCCAACCCTCACTTGTAATCAAGAGGAAAAGAAGACAATCTCTCTTGGTCCCTTCATTCTGTAGGATTTGATGAAGCCAAAAAGATCAAGTCCAAGCAAAATCAGAAAATTTCTAAGTTGCCCATCACTTAATACAACCAGTCTCCACTTAGCCCAAGACTCAGAAACAAGGCATTTCTCCTCCAATATTTATTGCACTGTAATAACATCCCTCCATAGATGTTTCCCTGATAAATCTGTTGCACGGCTGATCCCATCTCAGCCTCTGCTTCTGTCCTTCCTGATCTGCCTTTACCATCTCTTGGTTCGGCCCCCTTCCTCCCTCAAGCGACCGCCCGTCACCCATGTGCTCCACAGACTCCACACTGATGTGGTGTCCTTTCTGCAGCCACGCCTAGGGAAATCGATGCTACTCCGTCTGCTTTCTCTCCAGGAACAGAGGTTTGGAAGCCCGTCTAAGCCCCAGACTTTGGCCTGGCCCTGTTTTCCCTAGTTCTGTTTTGGCATGGCCAGTTCAAAGGGATCTGCCTGACCACAGGGCACAGATTCCTCCACATCCTACACCAAGCTGTCAGATTCCATGTATTTATCCCATATGGCATGCATCCCACTACATCTCTGTCCCACCAGACAGTGATGACACCTAGCATGTGTGTCCCTCTCTAAGGAACAGCCACTCCCCAGTCCTGGCTGCATGTTGCCCTGAGGGCTAGTTAGGTGAGCTCTGCTGAGTTGTTAAGAAACCTCAGAAATCTAGATTTTTACTGTGAGATCACTGCATTTTAAATGCTATAAACTGACTCAAAACGAATTAAAACGAAGCCCAACAGGAGGGCAAACAAAATGCACCCACTGGGTGTTTTGTTTCCTGCCTGCCAGCGGGTGCCCACTACGCTAAAACGCTTCAGCAGCCACAACCGCGACCCCCACGGAACACACCCTACGAGGCTGAGCTGCTCGGCAATTTGAGAAACTAAAGTGATTACATTTTGGAATTTGTCCCTTCAGTTCATGGGTATTTCATAACCCCATGCTACTGCAGAGTGCATTAACTTCACCAAAGAGGCAACTAATTCATGGTCAAATATTTTCTGAGAATCCAATATGGGGCAGGCCCTGCGCTAAGATATGGAGGTTCTGCCAGAAAATCATAATTTAATAGGAAAGACAAATGTAAAAAGTATAATTTTATGTTATTTGAGGATATTTTATTAATACATATATTCTGTATTAAATGCAAACATTTTGATTTCTCAAAGATGAGTAACATCTTTCAAACAAACAAAAATGTAACACAAGTAAATAAAAAATGCTATTTTTAGAAATACCTTTTAACCATAACTTGGCTTTCCAAAGAAAGATTTTAATGGATGAGAAATCTTGTTATGACAAAATTGTAGAAAGTAAATGAGAATTAAAGAAATGTGAACAGTTTTTAAGATTTTTTTTAAATATAAATGAATATTTAATAAATGTTTTCATAAATATAAATGCTTTAATAAAATCACTTCAAAATTACACCTTATTCTCATACTCTGAAATTTCTTTTTCTGAATAGTGGCATAAAATACAAATTAATTTGAGGAAAGAAAACCTAAAGTAGAATACAACTTTCTTAACTGAGCACCTACTCTATCAAAGTCTCATTGCTTATTAAGTCCTATTTCTAGTGATATAAATTTGTAAAGATATACAAATAGAACACAAACTTGTTCGAGGGAAATTAGCCATAGACTCTGAGAATGCCGAAGACCCATCAACACATCGTAAAGATGCAACTGCTCATCCCTTGGTTCCTGTCCCGAACTTATGCACATTTGCAATAACTTGCAAAGGTTAGGAAGTGTGTTCTCATTATATTGTAAGGTGTGGCAAGTGGATGGAGCCCAGAATTAGAGTGGACTAGGCAATTGTTCCAAATACTTTTTTCCTTCATCTCCCCTAAAACCCACAATCACATAGCAAATCAATAGTCGGGTACCACCCTGGTTCCACAAAGTAGATATGTGAACTTCACTTTCCTAATGACCCTGGCCAACACTTTAAAACACACAAATTGAAACTGCTCTGTGTCAGTGAGTATTGGGAGAATTTTAACGACTAGATTAAAAGGCCAATCAATTGGTAAGTCCCCAGGGGAAGTGCTAATGCCAGGGAATAGATTAACTGTTAACTGATTTCAAGAACAAATGGAAAGTGCAAATCTCACAGAAATGAGGTGGAAAGGAGAATAAAATAAGTGGGAGATGAGTAACCAAACGAATTTGGGGCCATGGACACTGTGGTGTGATAGGTCTTCAACAGAGTAGAGAGATCAAATTCTTTTTTTCTAATTCTTTTTCTGCCCTCTCTTATTAGGTTTCCTTTTTCTCTACATGTGAGAAATTTTGGGCTGGTTTATTTTCTTCATCCATTTTTCTGTATCATGGTGTGATAAATCAGAAGGTGGAAAACATATGCAATAACTCACAATCTCAACCTCCTCCTTCCTGCATCCCCATCTCTCCTGGGCAAGGAAGGGCTGACGAGCAATGATGTTGGCTTCACGATTACCGAGTAATGGGAGGCGTCTGGAAAACCAGCTGGAGACTCTGAGATATCTCGATTTGCCTTGGGTAAGGATAAGGCCGACTGCTGGATGATACTTAGAGATATGTTAATCTTTTTTTTTATTATTATTTCAGCGTATTATGGGGGTACAGATGTTTAGGTTACATATGTTGCCCCTGATATGTTAATCTTTACAAAGTCAAAAAGAAGGAAATGCAAGCCACTGGAGAGACTTGGAGATGAGTGTAACATTCTCAAAAACAGAAATTCAGGAGAAATATAAATACCAGAAACCTAGCAAAAGACAGTTACTATGATTAGTTTTAAAATTCAGCTCTGGGCTTCCTGGCTCAAAAGGCAGTATGGAGAGCATCATGAGTTAATGATTATGAAAGGAAAACATTTCATTGGCACATCATTCACAAATAGAAATTCTCCTAGAAATATTTATTCTCTATCTTCCATTTTCATTTCCACCAAAAAAGACATTTTGGATCCTAATATGAGATGACTTCTTACAAATAATTTTTAGCTTAAAAAAATTGACAGAATATTTTGGCTTTCATTTATAATAGTGCCCCCAGTGCAATGTTGAATACCGATTTCCGGTCGTCTGGCTAAAGACAGCAGGGATACAGCTGGTGTGAGACAGCTCCCGGGACGCTACGTTGATGCTGTTCGTGGACCATAGTCCCAAACCTGACTCATCATCAACATTATCTTTCACAGTAGACTATCAGAGTAGAGAAATAGCATCAGGAAGTCTAGAATATAACCAGAGAATCTGTATTTAAAAAAAAAAAAAAAAAAACAGCTTCTCTGGTGGATTCTAAAGATTTCCAGGCATAGAAACTTTAGGATTAGGTCATGAAAAACATAGATAAATAAAAAAAAAAAAAAAAAAACAGCTTCTCTGGTGGATTCTAAAGATTTCCAGGCATAGAAACTTTAGGATTAGGTCATGAAAAACATAGATAAATATCATCTCTAAACATCAGTCCACTAAAAAAGAAATAAAATTAGCTCTTAAATCTTTTTTAAGTGTTCAACCTTACCAGAGTTAAAGAAATGTGAATCGAAACAATGAAATATGATTTGTACACCTATAAAATTGGTAAAAATGCTTTCATTTGCTAAAACCCTATGGTAGTGAATGTGTGGGGAGAGAGACAATCTCATTTGAGAAGCAAATTAGTTTATCTTTTCTGGGAGGTATATAATAAGCAATATCTATTGATCTTTTAAATGTACGTTCTCTTTAATCCAAAACTTGAAGCACATATATTTCAAAAGTGTGCCAAAGGCCAGTCACAGTGACTCATGCCTTTGGGAGGCATGTAGTTCCCATACTTTGGCAGGCCGAGGTGGGAGGATCACTTGAGGCCAAGAGTTCAAGCCCAGCCTGGGCAAAACAGCGAGATTCTGTCTCTACAAAAAATTTTTTTACTTAGCTGGGCATGGTGGTTCATGCCTGTAGTTCCAGCTGAGCCCAGGAGTTTAAGGTTGCAGTGAGCTATGATGGTGCCACCACACTCCAGCCTCGGCAACAGACCCTGCCTCTTAAAAAAACTAAAAAGAAAAAAATTGGGCCAAGATACTATAGGTGAGAATGTTTATGATAATCTAAATATCTAGTAATGGGAGGTAGGTTTAGAAATTAAAGTGCAATCATACAAAGGAATATTGTGTAGACTTTAAAAAGAAAGAAGATCCATATGCTATTTTACCAAAAAAAAAGCAAGATTTAGACAAGAATGTACATTAGGTCCTTTTTGTGTTAAAAGGGAAATGCATAAATACATATACACATATATGTGAGCTCTATGCATAACCTTTTTTTTCTGAAAAGATAACCAAGAAATTGTTAGTGATTATCTTTGGGGAGAGAGGGTCATCACTGGGGGAGTGAGAGAGGTTTTGACTTTTCATTTCATATCTTTCTATACTGTTTGCATTTTCCTACCATGTACAAGTATTCAAGGGCAGGCATGGTGTTTTCTGCAAGATACGTTTAATTCCAAGCTAGCTCCGCCTACTATCTAGTACATTTCTTGGTCAAATACTTCTGCTGTCAATCACTGTGAGCGAGTCAGTCTGTTTCAGACGATATCCCACCCCACACTGCCAACCCACTTACTAGCAAAATGGATTTGAGAAGGCCTATAATAAAAGATTCATAGGAAGGCTGTTAAATAAAACAAGCAAATAAAATTCACGGAAAGGAAGGGGAAATAAAAAGCCCAGGCAAATGTAATGCCTATGAGCAATAAGGACCGCTCTCAGTTTCCTGAAGGAGAGGGCAGAAATGGAAGCACGACGGGTGACATCACTCGTCTGGAAAAAGATTTCGTGCCTGTTTATCAAAGGAGACGATTTTACCAGGTGCTGAATCTAAGAGACATCATGCAAGACTCTTTGAAAACATCTGGATTTTATAGCCTTAAGCCAGTGGTTCTCAAAGTTGACCCCGCATTGCTAAAACACAGATTGCTGGGCCCCGCTCTTCGAGTTTCTGATTCATTAGGTCTGGAGTGAAGCCTGAGACTCTGCATTTCTTACGGGTTCCCAAGTGATGCTGATGCTGCTGGTTTGGAACCACATTTTGGGACTGTGAGACCTTAGACTAGCCATTCCACTGTGCTAACCCTTAATGATCAATGACTTTATCAGTAGTTCTGCTGACCTGGAGATATTCTTTACATAAGCATTTCAGTAAAACATTGAAATGTAATCCAGGGAAAGCATTTATAAAGCTAACGAAGTCAAACATACAGCTTTCTTATGATCTAATCAGAAAACACGGTGGAACTTGAGCACAGCCATAGATATAAATGCATTGCACATACCTTGGCCCTTCTTAATACAAATGTATTACAAACCACTTGCCCCTGACAGGGCTTAGACAGGAGCTGATAATGTAAATTCATTGAATACTGATTCGCATTAACACTAGCCTTGTGTTGCTCACACAGAAGGATGGTCTCCTGCCAACATCCAAAATACATTATAATTCAATTCAAAATCAGGAATCAGTGACCTTTAGACAATCTGCACTCTTTTTTTTTCTATTGACATAGGGAATGGAGACTTAACTGTACCAGGAATTAACAGTCCTATACCAGGACTTTTCTCTGAAGAAGTAAGAGTTGTTTTTCAGGTAAACAACCTCATTTGTCTTCCTGCCTCGGGGGTAAGCCATGCCTTAGCCACAGCACTGGAATCCTATGTCCAAGACCACCATATTTAACCTCTACTTGGTTCACAGTTAGTTTCCTATGGTCAGCGCCATAGGAAATACCTCGTGGTCTTGTGGTTTATTTTTTCTTTTTTAGAGACAGGGTCTTGTTCTGCTGCCCAGGTTGGAGTGCAGTGGTGCTATCATAGCTCACTGCAGCCTAAAACTCCTGGGCTCAAGAGATCTTCCTGCCTCTGCCTCCAGAGTAGCTAGGACTACAGGCATGTGTCACCACACCCCACTAATTTTTTTTTGGTAGAGATAGCAGTCTCACTATGTTGTCCAGGCTGGTCTTGAATTCCTGGCCTCAAGTGATCCTCCCGCCTCAGCCTCCCAGAATGCTGAGATTACAGACACAAGCCACCACACCTGGCCTAACTCATTTATTTCACAACTGCAATTAGATACAAATCACATGCACACACACAGACACACACACGTGCACTCACACACAAATATTCACATACACTGGCACCAACAATCAGTATATTTTACAAGATTAAAAATACCTAAAAATGTATCCAACAGATACATTTATGAATGTATGTACTGTACCTCAAAAAAAATTTTAGAAAAGAATTTTAAGAAAACTAAGAGTGCTCTGAAGTCCCTGAATTTCAGTAAGTTTAACTAGTTTTCTACAACAGTTCAGTTCAACAAACTTTAACTGAGCACCTACTGTGTGCCAAGTGCCACGTTAGGAGCTGGGAATAAACACTGCACACAAACCCTATTCTAATGGCACTTGCAAGTGTAATGAGGCAGCACTTATATAAAGCAGAGATTGCCACGTGATATTGAGAGTTAGAGGCGATGTTAGATGTATGGCTATAGGACACAATCAATGATAAAAGAATAGACACTTTACCCCTCCTAAGGCTCACAGGGGGCTTCCCGGAGATGACACAGACAGACGCCTTCCTGGTGAGCAGAATTCAGCGGGAACAAAGACAGAGAGGAATGGTGAAGGCTCCCACGCCAGGCACTGATGTCTGCATACCCAAAATCCAATCTCCCCCTCTTCATTATGCATAGAACAATTCTTTTCAGGATGGCAACCTGCCTAACCAATTACACTTCTGAGAATTCCCTACAGACTCCTGGCCAAGGAGATGTAAGGGACTCCACCAATAGGGCTTCTAAGAAAGCTTTGCATTTGGCTTTTGCTTTTCCTTCTTTGCCCTTCAGCCTTCCTGTTGCCTGAAATACAAATAAAAAGCCCAAAGGCGTGGCTGTCATTTGGGGGAGCAGAAGTGTGGAAAGATGGAATGAGACTGGTCTCTCGGAGCTGGCGCTCCTGCTTTGGACAGCCTACTTCCAGTCTTCATATAATGGGGGAAAATAAATTCCTAATTAGTGAAGCCCCTTGATACATTAATAGTTTGGATATTTGTCCCCTCCAGATCTCACGTTGGAAATTGATCCCCAGTGTTGGAGGCAGCCTGGTGGGAGGTGTCATGTGGGCAGATCCCTCACGAACAGCTTCGTGTCCTCCCCATCTGTGGTAGGGCGTGAGTTCTCACTTTGTCAGTTCACGCGAGAGCTGGTTGTTCAAAAGAGCCTGGCACCTTCTGCTCTCTCCTGCTGCCTCTCTCACCCTATGACACGCCTGCTCCCCCTGCACCTCTGCCTTGACTGGAAGCCTCCTGAAGCCCTCACCAGAAGCACATGCTGGTGCTGTGCTTGCCCAGTCTGCAGAACCCCAAGCCAAAAAAACCTCTTTTCTTTATAAATGACCCAGCCTTGGGTGTTTCCTTTATAACACAAAACAGACCAGCACACCCTGGAGAGAGGATGCACCCAGATGTGTGCAAACAGAAGCCCGTCTCGCACACATGGACAGTGTATTTAAGCATTGCTATTTATTTATCTGTTTTCATATGTTGGCGAAGGCCCCAAATTTTATATATCCAAAAGCAAACTTTCTGAACCCTTCACTCTTACCAAAACATGAATTAAGGATGCCTGGACACCTTTATAAAAATGCTGTCATAATTAAGTAGCAAACACTATTAACAATTGTGTTACCAGGAAGTTTAAATATGATATTTAATCAAGAGCTAACAAAATAAAACAATTACAATAGCTAGCAACATTTGCAGTTTCCTCCCAAAAAATTCACATGAATACATAATCCCAGGACTTAAACAAGATCGTTCAAACAACATGTGTTCCTCTGTTGTCCTCTGGAAATTGAACTATGCACACACCAATGGAACGTGTCCACACACACACAGACACACACACACACACACACACTCACACACACCCTGCCCCCTTCCTTTTGTTGTTTCCTTACACATAGCCACTAGTCCCAACCACTGTGGTTGTTCTCTTTGTTTGCTACATAAACAGCCTTTTGGGACCTATCACCCAGCAGGACACAACATAAGAGTTTTCAAATCCATGTCTTTGTTACCCCCCACTAAGAATGTTAAGAGCCACATAAGGCACGAGGGTGAAGTAAGCAGGAAGGGGTGCTGGGACAGAGGACATACTGCATCTCCTGCCGGCACAGAGGAAGCATCGCTGGATGTTCTTCCAAGTATAGAAGCATCAGGCCATTGTGCTGAGACGTCCCACTCCCAGGGCACTGTTTGGCTGAGGTGAAGGACCAGGACACTGGGGGTGGGGGTGCACCAGTCCTGGCTCTCGCCCGAGCCAGCTGTTCCCCCCCGACACTCACCCGGCTTCTCCAACTACGCAGCAAAGGCTTGACCTGCATCCGTGCGTCCTAGACTGGGGGTGATTTGTGGACCAGTAAAAGAAAACTTGAAAACAAAAAACTGTGATCCAATGAAGCTTTGCCAATGCAGTGTTTTTCTTAAAAAGAACATACAAATAAAGCAACAACAAAAGCCAAATTAGACACAGTGTTCCCAACACCCTTTATTGGGAATATTCGTCCTTTTATTACGGAGGATTCTACTCTTCCCATTTGGGGAGTGTTAGACTGTCCTCCAAGTCTCTTAACGTCCCTCTAATGATTTTGTTTGTTTTTATTCGTCTATATACTTATTTATAATTTTATATTTATTTTTTATATTTTTTCTGTTCTTATGTATTCATATATTTTATTTACATACTTTTCTCTGTATTTTGGAATATCTTTTTCCACTTAATCTTCCAGGCCCGTAGTTCACCCTAACAGCCCCTATATCCCATAAGTTCTGACCTTTTTTGCAGCAGGATCCCTTTGGCAGTCTAACAAAACCTATGGACGCTTTCCCAAAATAATATTTTTAAATGCATAAAGTAAAATCCATAGGATGACAAAAGAAACCAATTATATTTAAATATCAATATCAAAACACTAAAATACACAAATGCAATGACATAGTAATATATGTGCTTCCTTATTATGACATTAAATACCAAGCTCTGGGGGTTGTACTATTAACAATTATAATTTTGAGCAGCAATGAGCATAGATGACATTCGAAATGTCTGCAACAACTGTGAGGTTCTATGAAAATATTTTTGATTTTTATTGATGACAAAGTCACAGGTACTAATAATACCATTATGGTTTCATTAGAAGAGAATGAAAATAAAGATGTATTTTTCCTTTCAAATTAAATGTTATATTCTTCTATAATTTATAAGCAGAAAATTTCCACCCTATCCTAACACCACTGCTTGATTTTCTTCTGTACTCCATTCCCTTTCCATTCTCCATTCAACTGCATAACTGCATACATACGTGACACGTCATTTTGACATGGTGGCAAGTGTCAAGGAAAAGGAAGTTGTCTTCTCACCCTGGTCCCCAGCCATCTCTTTGCTCCCTCTCTGGAGGCAATCGCTTAGCACTGTCTTGGGTATCTTTTCCATATACTGAATGTTTCTTTTTTAAACACTTTGTTTAAATTCTAGAAAACTTTTTTTTTTAACAATCGAATTATTTTATACCTTTTTTTTTTTTAGAATCATCATCTTTTTCCTCTATCCATTCTATTTGACTAGTACCAGTTCTGTTCTGCCTGTTAATATCCGGTGGCTAAGCCCCCCTGTTGTTGCTTTCCCAGCTTCTCATTGTTCTATTCACCCTCAGAGTTCAGGTCGAGCTCTGAACAGCAACAGCCCCAGGAGAGGGAGTTAGGGCTGGGGCTTGTCTAGCTGGCTGGCTGTCCTCTGTTGAGGTCCCCAGGAAAGCATCTCTGCTTCCCAGCCTCCTCAATAGCAAAAGAGAGTGTTGCTATGAGAGAAAAACAGCATCCCCTAAAAATCTGCTGGAAGCACATCCAGGGCAACCATAAGACAGAATACACACACACACACACACACACACACACAGAGCCAACTTCTGCTATCCCCATCATATTGCAAAATAAAGGATAATCTTCCAAAAGAGGAAAGATAGAACTTTATCATAAAAGGGCCAATCTTCCCAAGAAAAGGCAGTTGGCATATCACAGTCATGCAAATAACAGGAACATGCAAATACAAGGGAAAAGGGAGTCAATAGAGGAGAGACAATAATTGAAGAAATAAAAGAGGAAAATTTTCCTACTTTACAAAGACTTCAGTTGGCAGATTGAAAGAGCTCGGCTTGTCCAGTTCCAAGTTAAGAATGGATTATAAATGACACCTATCAATGCAAATTATAGTACTTGCTAGAATAGAGAAAAGCTATTGTCTTTGTATGTTTATCTTGTAATCACTCATCTTATGTATTTCCTCTTTAATTGTAGTGAGTTTTTTTCTTAGTGGAGTTTCTTGGATTTGCTAAAAATAATCATCAGCACAAGAGAAAATGTTTTATCTTTTCTAATATCTACTCCTTTCTTTTCTTGTCTTATATTTCCTAGAACCTCCAAAGTTCTGTTAATAAGTAGTGATGGCTGTCTTATTTCTGATTTTGATCAAAAATGTTGAAAGTTTCCAGATAAAAATAATAAGTTATTAACACAGGAAAAAGAATTTGACAGGCGTCATACTTCATCTGCACACTACTTAAAGAATTGCATTCCAAAACTTCCGTACCCATCCAAGATATCATTCAACTCTCAGAATAAAAGGAACTACTATAGGTAATTTAACAACTGCAATAACTTCATTTAGTTAATCCTTCTATAGCACTTATTCAGTGCCAGGTTCTATTCTAAGCACTTCACTTTTTGTGGCAGCTTGTCTGCAAAGGTGGCGATTGTTAATTCCTTCCCTCTTTCTCCCCTCGTGCCAGTCCTCCAACTCAAGACAGTCTATTCTCCACCTCATAGAATCTGGTTCAAGAATTACCACACTACTTCTGGACCAAGACATTACAGAGACCGACAGTTTTCTGCCTCTTGGAGCTCTGAGTTAGCATGTAAGAAATCTAGGCTGCTCTGATGGAAAGAAGGGTCTCCTAGAGGAGAACTCAGGCAAGCCCGTCTGGAAACCCAGCCCCGCCAAACCTTCAGATGATGCCACAGCCCCTGCTGCTATCTGACTCCATCCACATGACAGCTCCCAAGCAAGAATTGCCCAGCTAACCCCAGCCAATCCACACAACCATGAGAGAGAATAATAAATTGTTGTTACACTGCTGTTTTAAGGTAGTTCATGATATACAGTCAGCCCTCTGTATTCACAGGTTTAGCATCTATGGATTTAATCAACGGCAGATCTAAATTTTTTTTTAAAAAGGAACAATAAAAAATAACAACACAACAATAAAAATAATACAAATTTTTAAAATACAGTATAACAACCACTTACCTAACATTTACATTGTATTAGGTATTACAAACAATCTAGAGATGATTTGACATATGCAGGAGGATGTGTATAGGTAATATGCAAATATTATACCATTTTTATATGAGAGACTTGAGCATCCATGGATTTCAGTACATATAGGGGTTCCTGGAACCAATCCCCCACAGATCTAGGGATGACTATAGCAATGGATAACAAGAATGCTTATATTAACTCATTTCACCTTCACACAATTCCTATGAGGTAGCTACTCTCAGCATTCCCATTTTAAGAAGACTGAGACCCACAGAAGTTAAATAACTTTCTTAAGGTTTCTCAAGATTTCTCAGCTAGAAAGAAACTCTTTGGAAAAATGCAGAGATTCTAAAGTAAATCAATACCATGCTTCCTATGAGAAAAATATTGAGAAAGACTAATACAACAAAAATAAATCAGAGCAAAGATCTCAAGAGAGAGGAGAAGTGCCGGAGAAAAAAAGGAGTGATGAGAAGTGTATCTTGCAAATATATTATGAAATTTAAAGGGATAATGAAACCGTGACTGAGAACATGCGAATTTAAACATTAAAGATTTCTGAAATAAGAGACAAACTGAAAGGGTAGAGTAATAGTCAGGAACAAAAGAAAACAGGAGTTGAGAAGAAGCAGGGCTGGAGGCAGGAGGAGGAAAAAGAAGTCAGAGCATTCCGAAGTCTTTGGTATGAATTTCCACAGGATATAAATTAATAAGACAACTGACTCAACAAGTAGAAAATTGGATAGACCAATTACTGCAGGGAAAGTGATTAAGTTTCTACAATTAAAGAGAGCAAAAACAGATAATTTCACAGTAAGTTCTATATAAATTATAAAGAATAGAAATATGTTGTGGAAATTATTCAAGACTATAGAAACATAGGGGAAACCCCCTAAATCCATTTTATGAAACCCACTTGTAAATACTTGCAAAAATTCTAAATAAAATATTAGCAAGTAAAGTCCAAAAGTATATTAAATGAATACTGCCAACAATCAAATGGGGTGGATTCCAGAAAGGTAGTTTCCACATCAGCAAATCCATTAGCATCACACATAATAGCAACAAATGCATGGAGTAAAGGTGGTTGGTTACATCAACAGGTTCTGAAAAAGCATCTGGTGAAATTCAACAGCCATTTTAAATAAAAATTCAAATAAAACAGAAATAGAAATTTCTTGAATATGAAAATACCCATTTGTCAAAAATCAATTGCAAACATCATTCCAAACAATCAAATGCCAAGAATAAGATGGAATACCTGCTATTATCACTACAATTCAACAGTGAATTGAAGGGAAAAATAGATAATATAAACAGAGTAAATGAAAAGATAAAATTTTCTTTCTTGCTAATGATATATTCATACTCCTAGAAATTCCAACTCCAGTTTAAAAATAAAAGCTACTAAAATCAATGAAGTAATTTAATCAGGTGGTTTAAAAAGTTTGGAGCTTTTCTTTATATTTGTATACAATTTGAAAAAAATTATAACATAATATAAAAAATGAAAAGAAAAATTAGAGATAAGTATACAAATTCAAAATTTATACACATAGTTAATTAGAATCCCCAAATTTTTAAAGTGGATAGAATACATTTTTAGATAATAGTAAATGTCCAAAAACTGGCAAAAAATTTTTGAAAAAGAATAATGACAGGAATGCCACACCAGACTGAAATCCATTACAGTGAAACCATGGCAGGCGAATAAACGACAGAACAGATTGATGAACTCAGAAATAAATCCCAGTATCAATGGAATCTCCCATATGTCAAGGTGAGCCTTCTGATCCATTGTTGAGAGAACAGCTTATTGATAAATGGCTCTTGCACAACTAACTATGCATATGGGAAAAAAGTGGGTAGAGCTCCTACCTCACCTCCTATTCTAAGGCTATTAGAGAGTGAGTTAGCCCTGAACCATCAAGAAGAAAAGTCCATGAGGAACTGCTGAGAAAGAAAAGTAACATGCAGAAAATATATGTTATATTAATCTGCCTATTATGGGATTGTCTTGTCCACCATTTAGAATTGTGGATTATGGATCCTGAGCACATGATTAATACTGCTTTGGAGGGTGTCTTTTTGTATGAAACAAAACATAAATTTACACATTTGTAGATAGTCATATAAACATGGAGAGAAATGTGCAGATCTGAAAACCAGGTTGTTCAATACTAGTTCACGGTGTTGCAGGCAGTGTGGATGTCAAAGGAGGGAAGGAACAAACAATGTCATTTTTTAAAGTTATGTACAATAAATACAGGATGTAAAATATAATTTGTGAAAAATTATTTATACACACTCACACTACACACCAGTGTGTGTGGAGAGAGAGACAGAGAGACAGAAATATGTGAAACAGTGGGCGCCAAAATGTTATTTGTGGTCATCACAGAGACATGGAATTTCAAATGATTTTTACTTTATATAATCAGGAAAAAAATAAATTTCACTGTCAAAAAAGTATTCAAAAATTCTGAAATACAAATTTATGGATGCAAATTTATTTTTAAAATATATTGAAAATGGATGCTAACTTGGTGGATCTTCACATTGGTTTTTGTGGGGTTTAGCTAAGGTGGAGATTAAAAGCCCATGGCACAGCGCCAGACACAAAGAATAATGGTTGCCACTATTACTATGATTTTCACAAGTCCAGAGATCACCTGTTGACAACTCTGTCTAGTTGTAGCAAAAGTATCGCCTCAGGGACCCAGAGCGAGGGGGAGCTCCTAGAATCATTAATGGTTTAAAATCACCTCCATGCAGAGGAAAAAAGAATATTGGCTGATTTTCTCAACACGGCTATGCAGTGAGAGGAGATGACATCATTGTGTGTTTCGAGTTGAAGCGAAAACATTAGCTTCCGAGTTTCCAAAAAAAAAAAAAGGCCTTAAATACTCTTGTCATGCTGCCAGAAACGTGACACTGTAAGCTAGTGACTGCATTTTTTATTTTAGACCGTCAAGCCACCCAATTTGTAAGCAGGCTTTGTGTAATATCGCCCTACCTCAATCAGCCCTTCCAGTCCCATTCAGCACCTTGGGATTCAAACCTCACCACAGAGGAGAGCGAATCACCTTGTCACTGCCCTATCTTTGCCATGCTTCCAAGCTAATAGATGGTAATGGATTCTAGCAGAACTTAGAAAACCCTCCGGTTAAAATGCTTTTTAAAATGCTCCAGTCTGTCTAGCGGGGGAAAACTAATCTCATCTTCTCTCATAGTACAGAGCAACCCAGATCCCTTAATCTTCCTCAGATTTGTGCATAATACTTACCCTCTGATGTTCAAGTAATGTAGTGTCCAAAAAGGCAGCCCCTCAGTGCACCACTGGGTCTGCAGCCTGCCAGCTGCCCACACGTGGCAGGGAGGACCATGCTTGGCTCTAACCCCAGCTTGGTGAGCCTGCCCTGCCCACTCTCCACTCTGTGTGCCTGATAACTCAGGGGACCTTAATTCTTGATAAATGGGCTACTTAGTACCTTCTAATATTCTGAAAGAGCAACTAAAAGGCTATGTATTTTCAAAATTTATGTTTCTGTAATTGTGAGAAAATAACTACTGTTATACAGAGAAGAGGTTTGAATTCACACGCTCACCCGCAGTCATTATGACCAGACTGACTGCACTGGCCTTGCTGCTGAAAATGCTAGAAACACAAAAATGGGTTTTAAATGGACCCTCTTCAAGCTAAATCAGCCCTCAAAATACTTCTGATGGCATCTATTTATGTGTAAAACGGAGAAGCTATAGATGCATAAATGTCTTCAGATGTCTGATTATAATTACCATGAAAAAAAGGCTTTTATAGTTGCCACTGAATCATTCTAACTTCAGAAGCCAACAAGACTTATGTGAGGCTCTATGCAATCAGGTAGGTGTATGGAAAGAACACAAGACCATACAATTTTCATCATGCACCTGAGCCAAGGTGTGAGATTATTCTTCCTAGCAGAGCTGTACAGAAAGCAACATCCTCTCAACTGATAGGAACTTTCCCAGGGGGTCAATCAAACTTGGACCTCAAGGATTTCAAAAGAACAGATATCCAATACCTTTGTATGGCCTCAAAATTGAACAAATAACATAACATAACACTTCCACATTGCAGCATCCTGCTTGTGTAAACGGGAATGACACTCCTGTGCCATCACAGCCTCCCTCCTCCTCAGGGGGGTTGATAATCAAGGCGTGAATTTCCAAGAAGGTGAGAGAAAAGCTGAGGTATGCAAAGCATTCACAAATTCCACTCTCCTCTTACAGTCCAAATGGACCACTGAGAGATTCATGCTGAAGCCCTAACCTCCATGGGATGGTATTTGGAAAGGGGGCTTTTGGGACATGATTAGGTTTAGATGACTTCAGAATGGTGGGGCCCCTCATGGTGGGATTAGCGGCCTTATAGGAAGACGCACCAGAGAACTCACTCTGTCCCCGGCCACACATACATACCATGTGAGGATACAGAGAGAAAGAAAGGGTCTACAAGCCAAGGGGCCAGCCCTCACCGGAACCCAAACTGGCTGGCACCTTGATCTCGGACTTCCCAACTTCCAGAACCATTAGAAAATAAATGTCTATTTCTTAAGCCACCCAGTGGAATTTGATTATGGCAGCCCTAGCTAACTCACACACCTGCCTTCTCTGTCTTCCCCTCTGCTCTGTTTCTAGGCCCCAGTCAGCCAAACCGCTCGTCCCGCTGAGGACAATTGCTTATTCTTTATTTCCCCAAGAATGAATAGGGACACATATCACCACATTTCCTTCTATTTAGTATACCTTCTATTCTTTCAGAATGCTTCTTTCTGACAACAACACCTCTTCCTCTTATTGAAATGTTGAAAGCGTGGTGTGTCACAGGCAGTGAGAACTCAGGGTCACATCTGGCTCGTCACACATCCTCGAGTGGCCTCTGAGAGTCCTACTGTGAAACAGAGTTCGAGTAGCTGCCCTTATGAGGGACAAATCAAATAACTTACATGGAAACCATTTTATAGGTTGTGAGGGGCGTATAAATAAGAAATGTAATTACACTGTCT
>NW_012135858.1:4362588-4405342 GCF_000956105.1 Propithecus coquereli
CCTCAAACTCCTGGGCTCAAGCAATCCTTCTGCCTCAGCCTCCCAAGTAGCCAGGACTACACGCATGCGCCACCATGCCCGGCTAATTTTTTCTATGTATTTTTAGTTGTCTAGCTAATTTCTTTCTATTTTTTTAGTAGAGATGGAGTCTCACTCTTGCTCAGGTTGGTCTCGAACTCCTGAGCTCAAACGATCCACCCGCCTCAGCCTCCCAGAATGCTAGGATTACAGGCATGAGCCACCGCACCCGGCCTGCAAACTTTGGCTTTAAAGTCAGACATACCTACCACTCAATGACACTGATTCTGCCTCAGGCAAATATCTCAATCCTTTCCTCTGTAAAACGGGGATACTAAGTCTTACCACACAAGCTGTTGAAAATCTTAGAGAAACTACATGCAATGCACGTGGAACATTATCCAATCCAGCGTATGTGCTCAATAAAGGTTGTTTTTATTATTGATGAATCTCTCCAAGGAAGAGTCAACATATGAGCCCAATTATACCCACTACATGATGTCATAACCTGTTCATCATCTGTAAACTGCATCTAGCAATATTTCCATTCAATTAACTGTCTACACTATTTTGTGATTTAATGGCTGGTACTTATTTTGTACTGGACATCAACAAGTCATAATACTAAGAAGAAGACAGAATTGGCTATCTTAAGACCTCAGGTCCCGAGATTTAAACCGTAAACCAGGATAAGTACCCTGATGCTTTGGGACAAGCACTAGGGATAAGGCCTGCGTGACTGAAGGGTGAGCACCGCTGCAACAATTCCAAGTAACAATGTCCTAAGGAATTCTTCAGAAAGCCAAAGCAGTAGGACAGAGGGCCAGTAAGCAAGGTTACAATGACCCACAGGCAAATGTGCAATGAAATGGAAGCACAGGAAGCCCTGGATGAGTATGAGATAGGAACCTGGGACAAGCCAGGCCTCCCTGAATTCCCTGAACCCATGAGAACCAGTGAGCACTTAGGTTCACAGCTACAGCATGTATGTGGGTCTCCCCTGAGGGACAAGGGTAACCCCCTTTCCAAAGATTGGGCAAGAGATTATTCAAAGTAGAGATGAAGTAAGAAGATGCTGAGGGTCAGAGGCCAGGAGGACAAACTGAATGGTGGTGCTGAGGGACTAACCACTACGAGGCTAACGATTTTCAAAACTGGCCAAGCCTTCTTTTCAGGTCAGAATATGGCACCGTGAAAATTACTCAGAATCCAAAATATGAATGAAATACCTGTATAGAATATCTACCTACAAGGAATTGAATGCAAAATAATTATAGTCAATCACATCTGGTTAGCAAACAGCATTTAATGCTTTTCAATGTGTTTACACATATATTATTCCATGTGGGAAAATGCCAAGAGGCTGAATGCCAAGAGCCAGGGATGGGGAAGGGTCTGCTAACATAATCTCAAGACAGCCAATCACCATGCTAGCCACAGGAACGACAGTTCAGTACCGCAGTGCATCCCTGGCACTGCAGCTCAGAGAGAGAAGGCTCGGGGGTCCTACCCCAACAGGACTCAGGCAGTTGGAAGCGGGGGTAGTAGCTAATTAGAAACATGAAGCCAGTTACCTCCACTCAAGGCCTGGCTCAGGGAGAGATCAACTTTGCCTGGAACAAAAGACCTTACAGACCAAAAATAAAGATATCAAACCCAGGTCTCATTTCGGTGACAGGTCAAAACTCTTAATCCTGGTGACCTTCCCCACTATTCAAATGCAGCCATTGTGATGAATATGACCCTGGATTCAGTTTGTAAACCAAGAAGCAGACAACCACAGATGTTCCCTCAGGCCATTCATTAATGCATGGGGTCATTTTGGCTTCTCTGTTTCTAATTTTCATATTTCTCTAATCTGATTTTCATCCTATAAATGCCTAAATAGGTCATTGTCCCTAAAGCCAGTTTCATACCTAGTTGTGACTATGTTTTTATTCCACAAAATGTTAATTTCTTTAGGTGTCTTGATTTCAGTAAACTCAGGGAAGCACTATCAAATCAAACAGAAGAGGCTGAGGTACCCCTCCCAATCTCTCCCTTCCACTGTACAACTGGCCCCAACTTTCTCAGGCATACATGGAAAGTATTTCTGCCATGAAAGAGTTTCCTAAGCAAAGGTTGGGGAGATTGTTATCAGAATGGAAATTAAGAAAAGTGATTCATCAAACACCACAAAAGGACTACAATTTCATAAGTCTTTAAAAGTCAAGATTTAGCGTATTTTTTTTTTTTTTACCTTCTAGCCACTTTCCCTTCCCCCTAAAATCATGGCTTAATTGACCTTTAAATCCTACACTGTAACTTGATCTGACAATGCCCACAGTAAAGCTTAGCAGTGTTCAGTACAGTACTAACCCATTCTGTTGGGCAACTAACTTTCCAGGACAGTTTCAATTCTTCTAAGGAAGGAGAGAAATAATGTGCCAAGCATCAGGAAGGGGTAAGTTCACCAGGCTGTTGAGAATTTTTAATCTTTCTTTTAATGTCAGTCATAGTACCATTAACTTGAATGTCATTGAAAACAGATTTAGTTGATCAGCTCATAAAATACCAACACAGAGAAGGGGAAAAGGTATTCCGACTTCAGTGAAGCTAAGAATGCGTAAAGAACAGGTTTTTAAATGTAGCTAAAGATCTTATAAAAAGAAGCCAAGCATTGAAACAAGGATTACATGACTCTCCCTCCCTCCCACCACGCCCCTCACTTTCCCACTCCCTTATCCCCATTGTTGAGTTGGGAAAGTTCCATGGGCATTAACTAATTCCCAGATATGTTTTCCTGACACATCATTTTTGCACAAAGACTTCATTGTGTGTGGCTTTGCTTAATGGGGATGGATCCCAGGGCCTCTCAATCTTCTCCTAATGACCTCTACTTGTAGAGTAGGGCAAGTGCCTGCCCAGGGGACCTTGAGGTTCAGCCCAAAGTAGAAATGTCCTCGATGCCTTATGTTTATTTGTTTTTTAAAACATCTGTCAATTTCATTCTACTCTGTGATACATGCATTTGTTTTCATATAACAGCACTATGCTTCTGAATTCACGGGAATGATTCAGGATGCTGCCCCAGGTCAACCCTGTGCCTTGTGTATCTGAGGTGCACTGAGAGCATCAATTTACACTATCCTTTCAAATTGTTGAAATCCACTCAAATCTTTAATTCTCTCTTTGCAGACCAACTTTAGACCCAAAAGAGGTGAGAGAAAGGTAGTTATACATATTTAATTATTTAAATGAAATGTAAGTCACTATGTAGAAACATTTAGAAGAAAGAGAGTATTTCAATTTTACACTTCCCTCTGCCTCCCCCTCAATTCCATCCTCTATACTGGAGTGAAGCACAGTGGCTAGAATTTTTGCTAATTCCCCATTGCCTTTCTTTGTGGCTAACAGAACCCTGTGTCAAGTGGGAAGCCCATCCCAAGTAGTTTAGGAAGGTTAATCTCCCAACACCAGTGAAGCGATGTCACCTGACCCAGACCTACATGGACTATCCATCTCCTTAGCTACAAAGACTGGCTCAGGAATGGGCATGTGGTCAACCAAAGCCAACCAGAGAATCCCCCCATCACTTCTTCCCCAGAGCTTGTGAGAAAGATTCTCTTTCCCTTATATCACTACCATGTAGGCTACACCTCTGAAGAAGTCAGTGGGCATCTTTGTTAACATGTAAAGAAGGCCTTTTAGGAATCAAGCCAATTCATAGAAAAAAGGTGTAGGGAGAGAATCGGAAAAGAAGAAGGACACAGAGACATGTGGAGAGAAAGGCATAGACAGAAACACATACATACAGGGAGAAAGCAAGACACTGAGTAAGAGGGAACACAGCTCTGATGACACCATTTTAACCCCTAGATTCTACTCTACCTGAAGCCACAATACCCCTCAGATCCCACATTTTGTGAGATAGAAAAAAATTCTCTTTTGGCATAAAGTAGTTTATGTTAGGTTCAGTCATTTATAATAAAGTCGTAATACACTTTCCAAAATGAAAATACGGACAAGTAATCTCCCATCTTCAGATCCTTCAATGTTCCCAATCAAATACTCAGAAGGAATCCAAACTGCCTAGGGTAGCACCAAGGCCATCTGTAATCTAGACCCCACCTTCCATGGGTCAAGAGTAACTGATGGATGAGTGGTGGGTTTGTATACAACATGCAGAGACAACTGGGAAGATGATCCAAGTCTTGATAAAGCACATGTTTCTATTTTCTCGACTTGTTTCATCATTTACACTTAGGGATCCTCCTACATTCTCTCACTTACCCATGGTTGGCTGACCTGCTCTCCTTGCTGGGAGTGTCTCATGCTCATTGTCTGCCCAACGAACATCATCCTCCTATCTCAGCTCATGCAGATTCCCCCATTAGAACTCTTCCCCAGTCCTTTCCCACTGTGTTGCTCACTTCTCTGACGCTTCCTTACCATACTCTCAGAGTGTGTATGGTACCCTAGCATTGTCCACAGGCTGCCTCCCCACCCGACTAGGAGTCCCTCCAGCCTGCGACCTATCTCCTAGTTCTCTTTGCTTCACCAGCATCTAACACAGTGCCTCCCATGCAGTAAGTTTTATGTGCATATTTACTAAATAAATGAAAGAGTGAACAGTGAAATTAATGTACTAGTCAGTGCTAATTTAATAAAGAGAAAGGTGAGAAAGAGAATGGAATTAGACGCCAGGTTTTTTTTTTTTTTTTCCCTTCCTTCCACTTGGAACCTAGCCAAGGACCTCTATTAACTCAAAATGATTTGGCTTGAGAGAAAAGTGTCAAGAGGACTAAATTCATGGGACTAGAAGTATTAAAACATTTTTTTCCCCTTTCTACTATCCACATTCAATTCCAGTATCTCCTCTTGATTCTACTCCTTTAGAAAAAACATTTTGGTCAGATGTTCTTAGGGGAACTGCAAGTTAATACAGAAAAATTGAGAATCTCAAACTAATGGAGGAGTTGATTTTCCTGAAGAGCACACTTTGACGTTGCTAGAGGGAGTAGTGTCATGCTGGGTGCACTGAGATTTTTTTCCAGCTGTTCTCATCAATGACCACTGCAGTCCTCAGCCTTCCCAGGAAACACACAGTCCTGTGGTCATTGGTCATACTGGGGGTGGGGACAGAGTGCTATGTTTTCATAACTGGGAAGCAATATGGTTGGTGGATGAGCCTTGATTTGTGCAGTACATGCAAACGTGATTGGAAGATATTCCAGGTCTTGATAAAACATATCTTCCCATGCTCTCAATTTATTTCATTGCTTACATTCACCAGGAAGTTAATGTACATGAGGATCACAGGCAGCCATCTGCTGCTTGGCTGTGGGCTGCCACACGGAAAGGGGACCTTGGTTTTGGTCTACCAGAACCCCCCATTCAGGGTTGACTACGGTGTACCTTATATCCATTCTGTCCCTTTTCAGAAATTCTTGATTCTTCATTGCCAGTATCAAACTTCGCTTACCACCTCTTGTCTTCAGCAGTTGCACGTGTCTATATGCAAGACTCTCACAGCTTCCAACTAGGAAGCAGGTAATAGGTACCCACTCTGAGTCTGATAGTCAAGGACTCGTTTCTACCCTGCCACCTACAACTTCATGAAATTTCCTTCAGGGAGAAGGAAGAATCAGAAAGGAAACAGAGAAGGAGGAGAAATTGAGAAAGGGCAAATGAATGGATGATCCCATGAAGCCACTAGAAGGTAGAGGAACTCTCTGTATGCACACGGACAGAGCCTGACGAGGAGTGAGGAAGTCCCACTGTCTAGTCTCAGGGATCCAGGGTTATACCTTGAGACAGGCTTTGTGCTATTTCCTCTGTGGTGCCAGCTTAGTGCCAACACCAACAACGAACTATGACAAGTGCCATGTCAAATAGAATGTTTCCCCTGCTGAGTGCCCAGGACTGGGACCAGCACTGGGCCTTTGAACAGAAACAAAGCAGGTGATAAAGATTTCACACTCTAGCACAGAGGACTTGGAGGAGACATGTCCCCCTGTAGTGGCTTCTCAGTTCCCACAATAAACACAGATATCCAGGAATTTTTATTTGATATGTCATCTCGAGTTTTCTATATACACGGGCAAATAAATGCCCAGGAATTTATGATCAGAATACTTTGCCTTCAGTTTATATCACAAATGGAAATGTCCGCTACCTCAATGCAAAAAATTGGACCCTATATATATTTTTCCAATTGCCTTAGTAAATAAAATATGAACATCTTATAATTGAGGTACTATCAAAAAATGAAGACTCCAGAAGGGATATTTACATTGGTAAGTTCATTCATTCGGTCAATCAGTCAACGTGTATTTAACGGGTTTCCACTGTGTGCTAGGAACTACACTGGGCATACAAGCAGGAATAAGACATAGCTCCTACCCTTAAGAAGCTTCAATGTAGAAGAAATGAGAATTTAATGTGATGTTTAGTATAATATGGATCTTTTGTAATGTATTATTGAACCATAAAGGAAGAGTCAATGACTGTCTATGGAAGTTGGGGAAGCCTTCACAAAAGAAAGCATTTAATTTAGATCTTTATGGATGAATACATGTTTTATAGGTGGAGAAAGTCGTGTAGGTTGTAAGAAGCCCACCAAAAGCGGGGAAACTCAGCTGTATTATTTACTGGCATATATCATCAGTTACTAGGAAATCACCACCACTGTTATCTAGAAGCAAAAGCAAAAGTACCAAGGTTTTAAATTGAAAAGTTTTAGATTTGCTCCAAGCATATTCAGTTCATTGGAATTCACCAAACTGTTTCCTTCTATGGTTTTTACACAGTTCATGGAAGGCTTTGACCCATAATGACTTAGTAAGATAAATGTTTTTCTCCTTCTAGTTCCCATGTATAGTTCCTTTAGTCATCTGCTATTTGAGGTCTCTTTCAACTGAACTGACTTTAATCTTTGGACTGTACATGCAGCAACACACATGACCATCAAATCTCTTTGATGTTACACTAACAGATGTTAAGTTTAATTGTGTGGTACTTTAATAAAAAGGATTAAGAGAAGGCTCTTGAAAGCAATTACCTTATCTAAAAAACGGAATTTTAATAATAATCAATGAGCCCAAAGATGAGGTTAAGCTCATCCTAGTAAGAAACGAGCATATTACAAAATATACACCCAGATTGGACAGTTTTTGACCCAAAACACATTTATTGGCCTATTAAAACTCTAAGTATTTTAATATTATTCAAGGTGAATCAACTGGTACAGAAAACTTTTAATATTTTCCTGAAATTTAAAAGCACTTACTGGGTTTGTGGTAACGAAAAGGTTTTGGAAATGGTGGCGATGGTTGCAAAACATTGTAAATTTAATTAATGCCACTGAATTACACACTGGTTAAAATGGTAAATTATATGTTATGTGTATTTTACCACAATAAAAAATATTACATTAGAATACTTTATTTAAAAAGCACGTATTGGAATACTTTCTTTATTAACCAGATATTGACATTCAAAGTTTTTATTCTTACCATTTTTCATGGAGAGTATTTTAAGAGATCAAAGACTCAAGTTAAAGTTTATTGCCTTATATCCAGGCACAACCATATGTGAAGTATTAACACTATAAGAAAATTTAGTCTCTCTTAAAGAATTGTAGAGGAAGACAATCCACAATATTTTCATAACTTTCTGTTAAATCGATGAGCGAACGACATTATAACAGGCTATCAATTTGAATATCTACTACTCTTCTGGAGACTTTCTGAAATTATTTCAGTTCTTATATTTTTTATGTATGACCAAAGTCTATGCACAGTTAAGTTGTTCTGACACTAACTAAATCTTATACAAGATTTGAATCAAGCTGCTGAGAGATTTAGAAACTCAAGTGATTGATGGTATAGACAGTAATACCAAACTGAGATGCTGACTGATGTCAACATGAACTTCACAAACATGATTTAGGGCCGCACAGTCGGGTCTAAAAGAAGGTGAAAAGAAATGAGCAAACCTTCAGAGGGTGGAGTATGTCAAAGAGCTCATTGGAAGAGTCAGCATTTTGAGGAGGAGATGTACCTGTTGAAATTGATTAAACCACCTCTAATACAATAGGAAAATAACCAATTTCACCTTAGAAATTCTAATCATACCTAAGGGAACATGAAAGATATTTAAGCCAATATGATTTATGCACGTGGCACAATTAGCATCGTGTGAGATGTGACTGCAAAGTAAGAAGAGTAATTCCATATACCTCATCCCTATTTATAATAATACTTTGCACTTAAGGAAATTATAACTCCTCGTGTTAACTAATGCATTTCTAAAAACGTATTTATGGTCTGGAAAGCAACCAAAACTTCCATTAACAAAGTTATGTTTTTCCTATTAAGAAAATTTCATTTTTAAGTTCTGCAAGGATTTTCTCACCATTAAACTTGCTACACACTGAACTATGACTGAAAAATGATTAAACTCAACACTTAATAGTAACAGACAAAAAAATACTTAATCTGATCTTTTCTCTCTAGGATTATTCAGAGCAATAAAACACATGAGGGGAAATAGAGATCTTGTGAATACTTTCATACCGGGAAATATCACTAATTAACAGTCATTAAAAAAGAGAAAATTAATCAAAGAAAAGAATTCTATATTGCAATTCAAAAGACCTGAATTTGAGACCCACATTTTGACTTCAAGCTGTGTGATTTTAGAACATCCAACTCTCTCTGCCACCTCATAGCGCTGTTGGGGCAATCAACATGTGAGAAACCACTTGGTAAACAGAAAAGCACCGAGGAGTCTAGGTTAACAAAAACCACCACCACCACCTTTAAAATTTAGTCTGCAGTATCAGATGCTAGTCCATTCACGCTCCTGTTCTCCCAGATGACAATGTTGTATCTCCCTTCTCTTTTCTTCTCAAACTTCTACCATTCTTTGCCTGAGCATCTCTCTGCTGGTGACCTGCTTTCTGACTTCGCTGAGAAATCTGAAGAAATCAGAAAAGAACTTCTACACGCTCTCACCACCAGCTCTATCTACCTGCCAGAATCTCGCCCGTGTACTCTGCCTCCCTCCTGTTACAGAGGATGAATTGTCCATGTTCCTAAAACATAGGCACCTCTTCAATAGATCCCATATCTTCCCACATACTCAACAACACAATAGCAACTCTCCCCTCAATATCATTAATTTGTCCACTTAAAAGCAAAAACCAAACCAAACAACAACAAAATAAAGTCCTCTTGATTAAAGTTCCCCTATAAGGTACCAGCCTAGTTCTTTTCTTCCTTTTGCAGCAAAACTTGTCAAGAGTCCTTATATAGTCTTCACCAGTTCCTCTACTTCCATTTTGTTTTAAACTGCCCCCAAGAAAAGCATTTGCCCTGCCACACCACCCAAACAGTTCTCATCAAGGCCACCAATGACCTCTGGGGTGCTGAACCCAATGGTCAGTTCTCAGTTGTCATCTTACTTGACCTATTCATAGCTCTTGCCACAACTGATTATATCTTCTTCATATATCACTTCTTCATATAGCTTTTCTTCACTTGGCTCCTGGGTCACCTCTCTGTCCAGGCTTTCCTTCTTTTTCAATGGTTGCTTTTTCTCATTTTCTTTTGTTATTTCTTTTTCATCTCCCAGACTCATAACACTGAGTGTTCCAAAGGTCAGCCCTTAGACAACTTCTTTCTCTACTTTCTTTCTCACACAGAACTTGGTGCTCTCATCCAGGCTGATGGCTTTAAATACCATCTCTATGCTCATACCTCTCAACCACGTATCTCCATCCCAGATCTCCCCATGGAGTTGCGTACTTCCATACCGAACTGCCTACCCAACATTTCCCCCTGGAGGTCTAATGCACATAGAAAACTTCAAGCATCCCACACAAAATAACTGATCTATCTCCAAATGTCTGCTATATTCACAGGGTACTCTGCCCGACTTAATGGCAACTCCATCTTTCCAGGTGTTCAGGCCAAAATGCTTGGCGTATCCTTGACTCCACTCTGTGACTCACACTCACACCTTATCCATCTGCAAATCTTCAAGATATATCTGGAATCTAGCTACTTCTCATCACTCTACCTCCACCATCAATTCTTATCTGGAATATTGCAGTAGCCTCCCACCCAGCTCCCCGCTTCCCCTTTTTGCCCCTCTACAGCCTTTTCTCAACATACCAGGCAGAGTGATTCCTTAAAAGATACGTCACTTAATGTCCTTCCTATGCTTAGAACCCTCCTGTGGCTCTTTCTCACTTAGAGTAAAATCCAGAGGTGGTACAAAGACCTCCAAGACACTACATAATCAAGCCCCCATTGCCTTTCTGACTTTTCCTTCTACCTCTCTCACTGGATCACTCCGCTGATGCTATTTCTCAAACTTGCCAACAAGATTCTGCCCCAGGGCATTTGCACTTGCTCTTTCCTCTGTGAGGAAGGTTCTCTCCCCAGAGATCCATAGGGTTTGCTTCCTCACCTCCATCCAGTCTCAATTATTCAAAGTCGCTTTCTCAGTGAAGCCCTTCTTATCTAAAACTGAAGATCTCCTACCATCTCTCTGCTCTATTTCAAGGGAGTTCTCTACAGTACTTACTTCTCACCTTCTGATATGCCACGTTGTTTACTGGTTTCTTTTGTTTACTGTCTCCTCCATGCTGCGAATATTTAATATAAGCTTCTCAAGGGTGGAGATTCTGTTTGTTCACTGCTATATACCTGGCACTTAGAACAGTGCTTGGCACTGAGTAGGTTATGCTTGATAAATATGTGTTGAATCAATGCATTAAATCCTAAAATCACAGCTATTAGCCATAAGGGTTTCATAGTCAATTGCCTTAATCTGAGGCTGTGAAGGAATACGCCTGACATGGCACAGAGCTCAGCTCAAGGCAGGGTCCTGCCAGCCACAGCCTCTCATGGAACAAGGACACAGACCTGAAGCACAAATAAGTTAAATCACGATCGTGAGAATAAATTCCCCTGCCGCTGATTCTGGTTGAATCTAATACAAGCTAATCCAGAATCTTTTTCAAATATCAATTTTAAAATGAAGTTCTATTCTACCCCAGGCATTGGGCATCCTTTGGTAAGCTTTAAAAAAAGCTCTCAAAATTTAACCATAAGGTAAGTGGATGGTAAAGCTGGGGCTTCCAGTGGTTTACGAGTTTGGTACATAAAGACTTGAGGCAGGTGTTGAACCCAGGTCTCAGAGGTTTCTGAGCAGTCTCTGTTTCAACCACCTTCCTTTTCCTCTCAGCTCCCCCAGCTCTCAATTTGCAGCTGCTCATCTCATATCGAAGCCAGCTGTGGCCTGAATGGCCCTCCTTCTACCCACACCACAGATGCAATGCCCTCCTGCCTGCTCAATCCAACACAAGCTTTGGTCTATACAAGGCCAAAGAATCCTTTAAAGAGCAGGTTTTCAGTCAATTCAGTGAATGAATATCTCCTTCAAACAGCCCAAGATGATCAGAAAACTGTTTGCTTATACTTGGTTTCCTCAAATAGAATCACTCTCTATCGAATATCAGTTACTCAACAACCAGTACTTTTCATACATCTATATTCTGCTCAAGATCCTTTGCTGAACACTAAGGAAACAAAGACGTAGGAACGAGATTCCAAGAGACAAACCAACAATGCAAAGGTGGGTGAGAAGTGCCCGAACAATGGAGAAAGAGTGCTTGAGTGATGGAGGGCCCTGTGGGTTGCGTGAGAGAAGGTTTCATGTGGCAACCGCAGGGTGAGCTGAGGGGCTGTGTCACAGGAGGGGAAGAAACAAGGTGGCTGGCTCATTAGACACAAGGCACGTTGCTGAGCGTAAGACTTCCCTTTCAACTTCTGCAAACTCTCATTTAAAAGATCTGTGCAAATGAAAATAACCACTCGTCAAAAACATGAACCCCATCGTGCCTTACAGATAATAGGCCTTCAAAAATATTTGTTAATAAATTAATGAATATTAGACTAAATTGAAACATTGCTGCTAAATTGACCCTTAAAAACAAGAGAATTAAAGTGAAATGATGGGATAAGTACTCTTATTAAAAGTTTGATCATATGTGCTCCTTTGATTCTTACCATGAATTAAATATAGCCAAGAAAGTCATTCCCAAGATGGGTAAAGCTGGCATCTCCAGCTTTAGGGGGCACACAGAAAAAAGAAGAGGCAGAATGTAGGTTGGAACTGTGCCTCCTCATTTGATCCAGAGGCCCTGGCTCATGCCTGGTGCGTTAGAGACAGTACATTTGGGATGAATGAATGTGAGGTCCAAGGGAGGCTCCAGGGCAAGAATAATGAAGACTGGGAGGGTCAGAGGGGCCCTGACACAGCTTCACTTGCTTTGCCTTTTCACGCTCGCATTATTACTGGGCCTATGAGAGCCACTGTGCCTTCAGGGTTAGAGCCGACGTCTGGGAGAAGCGCTCTTGTCTCCCTCAGCATCCTTTAAAGTCTGATAAAGCAGTTCTTGTTCACCATGCTCACGTCAACCCAGGACTTGCTCAGCAATTGTGGTTTTTTTCAAGTGACTAAGCAAAGCAGGAAGATTCCTGCATAATCTCCTTACACCAAAACCTGCCAATAGACCTAAGAGACCACATTACTCAGCATGTTTCCAAAAAAAGGAAGAAAGAAAGGAAAGAAAAAAAGGAAAAAAGAGGGTGAGAAAGAGAGTCATCTACGTCACCACAGAAAAACCATTTGCCTAACTCAAAGTAGAATGGACTTCATCTTTCTTGTTAGAAGAAGTTCTAAACCAGGGGCCATCAATTTTCTTAGCAGCAGTGGTATAAACCCTGGTTAAGACAGTGGAATCCTGTAGTTAGATGGCTCACATATGCACAACCACGCACGGCAGTAGTCTGATTTTATGCCATCTCCTGGCACCAGTGTGACAAAGGAAGCAGGAAGATACAGTGTTTGGGGACTGTGCTGTGGACAGTTTATATGAAACCAGCAGAGAAGACCACACAAGTTTTGGACTTCTGTATGTTTAATTAAATGAATGTGGTCAGTATTCTACCTACCAAATAACAGATTCCACATTAGAGGACACAGCCATGGCTACACGTGAGCTCTGCTGTCAGTTCTGAGGATTTCAAATCTCCTTGCTACTCTTTACAAGCTGTGTGTCCTTGGATTAAATTGCTTATCCCAAATGAGAAATTGCATATAAAGCCAGCCAAACAGTAGGACATAGTGAGTACTTAGTAATATGTTATTATTAGACCGTCTATACATATATGGCATCTAATGATAATAATGCATTTTTACATTGAATTATAATAATACAATTAATTGCATTTAATTCCCACAACAACCCTGTGAAGTAGTTATTATTAGCAGCACTTTACAGATGGAGGATCAGGTTTATCTGACTCAAGCCTTTGTACTTAACCCCTCCCTAGAACACCCAAGTGGTGGTTTTTCCAGACTAGAAGGGCCGCACCTAATGAGCAGAGTTCAGCAGGCAATGGAGAAAAAAGTGCTGGGTGGGCGTGGGGCCCCTATCTCCATTTATTTTAACAGTATTCAGATGAAACGCAAAGCATACAAATAGATATGGACGGTGTGAGTTAACAGCCAGCAAGCTCTTCAATATTGCCAAATAAGAGAGAGCTGTTTCTTTTGTACGTTTTAGATTGCACATCTGGAGAATTTATCTGTAGGGCTGTTTTCCCAAGGCCTCCAAAACAGACTCGGGGCAAACCACACATCCCAGGCTGACACTGTTCAACTTCAGCTTCTGTTGTTTCAGCTCCGAGGCAGTTTCCATGCCAGCGTGCAGCTCTTTTGTGTTTTCGCAGCTCCATCCCAGGCCACATTTGTTTAGGTGTGTTCACTATTTCCAGTTCAGCTGCCTCCTCTCAGGCTAAAATAACACTTGGCTTATGTACTAAGAAAATGCTGCTATTGTAATTTTGCAGCGGTAGCATTTTTGGAACTAGACGCCCAATTCTGTATGCTTTGCATATTGATGGCATTGTTCTCGTTAGTCGCTTCCTGTATAACTCTCTCAGTATCTCAGTCTTCAGCTTTCCTTCATCCCAGCCACATTCTCTTGTCAGAATCCCCCCTTCCACCTTTCAAACCTGTTTTCTTGCCTCTCTGCAATAATAGCATTTGGGAGGGAATTTCAAATGTCTTGGTAATAGTTACAGCAATGGACCCACAGAAAGCACAGTAGAAGGGAAACAAAAAGAGCATAAAAGAGCAGATGGCAGGAGAACTCCAAAGATTTTCCTGATTCCGTTTAGAAAAGATACTTTCTTAATCTTGTTTTAGACTGTTGGGATTCCAGGGTCAAAGAACACATAAGAATTTTCTGAGCTTTATTTTCATCATGCCATGACAGAGAGCAGGACCACATCTTCTGCACCCAGTCAATAAACAGCAGGCGTCATTATCATCAGCCAACCTTCAGAGGAAAAGCAACCTCTCACTCAGATGCCTCCACACTCAAGCCACATCTACCTCCCAGCATCGCCAACCAAGTCCCAGCTCAATTTAGTTTGAGGCCACCTGTATGTCGAAAATCACAGTGCCACACACATGGGCCCTTACTGACAGGGTCTGTCACGCTAATGAAAAATCCTAAGAAATCAAGGCAAGTCCCTATTTGGCTACCTCCAAAATCAATCCACTCCTACTCCCACCCCCATTTAAGAAAGACCTATTAATACAAAGGCTCTGTGATTCTAACCCAAAGTAGACCTGAGGTCTATGAAACAGCTTTTCTGATAAGTCATGGACAATCCCCACGTCTGTCTAGATCCTTGAAGACTAAAGTTCACTTGGGCCAAACTGGACATCCCATCTCCCCTCAGCCCTGACTTACTACCAGAACCAATTAAGCTCTGCTAATAGTGAGAGCGAGGGAGTTTCCTTCACTCCTTTCTCTCCTATTCATCCCAGCACATTTCCTTACATGAAAAAAAAAACAAATAACAAAAACACTTATTTTTTTGTCTTAATTTTATTATAATATTGTATAAATATGACTGTGCTGGAAAATCAAATTTCGTCCTAAAAATATTAACTACCTATAGGAAAAGCCTCATACGTGCTACCTCCCTACTAGACAGATTGTTAACCCTCCTCCTTGACACCAGTATCAAGAGAACCTCACTACAGATTTGACCTTCCAATTCTCAGTAGAAGTGAGAGAAGGCCGGGCGCGGTGGCTCACGCCTGTAATCCTAGCTCTGGGAGGCCGAGGCGGGCGGATTGTTTGAGCTCAGGAGTTCGAGACCAGCCTGAGCAAGAGCGAGACCCTGTCTCTGCTAAAATTAGAAAACAATTAATTGGACAACTAAAAATATATAGAAAAAAAAAAATTAGCCGGGCATGGTGGCGCATGCCTGTAGTCCCAGCTACTCGGGAGGTTGATGCAAAAGGATTGCTTGAGCCTGAGGTTGCTGTGAGCTAGGATGATGCCACGGCACTCTAGCCCGGGCAACACAGTGAGACTCTGTCTCAAAAAAAAAAAAAAAAAAAAAAAAGAAGTGAGAGAAGTGAAGAAGAGTGAGAAAAAAATTAATAGAGATCATTTCTCTTGAGAGCCTGAGACTCAAAAAGAAACGAGAGAAAGGAGATTGTCAGGGACAGATTTTCCCTTCGGTCTAATATTATTCCACACTTGGTATCACTCGGGCACCCACTGCTTGCTGGGGTCTACCTAGGTAATACTCAAATCGCTGCCTTGGTTCCCAGTGCTGCAGAGCAGCAGGATTCAGGGCCACATGTCCCTATGACTCCCCAGGATGTAGGAAAGTCCCACGTCCACTCTGTACTTATCCACATTGACCAAATATCAACTGACATCAAATACTCTTGATCAAAGCCACAAGATGCATCATATTCATAGCACACTTCCTACACTGATATCCTGAGCATAGTTTTGAGGCATTTTTCCTTTTTTTTTTTCTTTCCTTTTTCTCTATGTATTTAACTCAACAACAGTATGCTTGGGTTCTGAAAGAATGTGACACAAGTACTGCGTGCCCTGGTTTCTCTCCATTATCGGGATTTCTGTTAATGGGTTTAAGAAAAGATGCTGGCCATGTAGCCTAAAGGGATACTTAGCCTCAGTATCAGCTAGAGAAATTCTACATTCTCCAAGAATTCACTCAATACTTTGCTCTTTAAAGCAACATGAATCAAGTATCATGCAGCTCATTCCCGAGTGGGGGCAAGAATGGACATAAAATGACCTCTTTAAAAATCCTACTGAGTAAATATACAGACTTGAAAATAATTTCCTACAGCATACTCTAAATTCAATTTCTTTCACTAAAACAGCTAGAGAAACTGGATCTCAATTAATTCCCTTACATTACACTATAGAATTAAACTTCAATTTAAATGTTGTTACACAACTAAATGTTCCATAAAGGAGTAATGTTTTGAATACACAATTAAAGCAACAAATAACTTACAGGAAAAGAAAAATACATCTCTGCCTCACCTCAGTGTGGCTTCTACCACCAGATTTCCATACACGCCATTCTCACGGAGGTGACGGATGTGCTCCACGCTGTCAAATCCAATCGAGGGCTTCAGTCCTCAACTGACTTGAGTCCTCAACAGCGTCCTCCACAGCTGACCACTCTGCTTCTGGAAACACTCCTCCCTCCGCGGCCAGGACAGCGCAGTCTCCTTGCTGTCCTCATAGCCCCCTTGCACTCTCTTTCAGCCTCCTGTTCCGACTCCTCCCCCACCTGACCTCTACCTGTGGCAGTTCCTCAGGGCACAGTCCTGGAATCCCTTTCCTCCCGACTGTGCTCTCCCAAAGTGATCTTATGCATTCCCATTGCTTTAAATGCCAGGCCAGCACATCCCAAATTTATAACTCCAGCCCAGACCTATTTTCTGACTCCAGACTCATCTGTAACGTTTAATTACCTCCTCCTCACTCAGTTTGGCTCACTGGCATGGGAAACTTAACATGTCTCCAGCTGAACTCTTGATCTCCAGCAGTGGCCCTTCCATCCATCCCAACTGCTCCTGTAGGTTGCCTGGGAGTCACCCTCAGCCCCTTCTCCTGCACCCCACACATCCCCTATCTCTGTCATCCCACACCCCTGATCTAATCCAAGGCCTGCTGTCTCTTGCTGGACCACTGCGTCGCCCTCCCAGCCATGGTCACCACTCTCACTCTTGTCCCCTCCCGTCCTCTCCCCAGCAATGATCAGAGAGAGCTTCTCAAGCACAAATCTGATCCTGTAACTCCCTACATGATCTTAAAATCCCCCAAAGGTTTACTGAGGACGTGTCACAAAGCCCACAACCTTGGGGAATGATGGTATAAACTTCTAGATGAGAATCGCTTCGTTCTTTTTCACTGATAAAAATAAAGCCCGACGAATTTTTACATTTGTATGTCTCTATGTAACTCCCACCCAGAGAAAGATATAGATATTTGCAGCATTCTAGAAAGCTCATGCCCCTTCCCCATCCCCACCCTCTTCATTGGTAACCACCATCTTGCCTTTATTGCAATGAATTAGTTTTGGCCGTCATCTACTTCGGCCACAGAAATGAATAATCTTTTAAACCAAACCAAATTCTTCAAGGGCTCCTGCAAGTTGATTAGACCAGCTTTAAGACAGTGACATCCTGGAGTCATCCGAAGTCAGGTGTTCAGTTATAGTGTCTCAATTCCCAAGAAAGTCTGTTAATTAACAAGTAAGAAATAAATGCACACAGTACACTAGATGAAGGTGTATCCCTGTGAACTGTCCCTCAGTATTTAAATCAACACAGGGACTACTACTTCTAAAACTCATGGGCTGTGGGCCAGGCACAGTGGCTCACGGCTGTAATCCTAGCACTCTGGGAGGCCGAGGTGGGAGGATTGCTTGAGCTGAGGAGTTTGAGACCAGCCTGAGCAAGAGCAAGAGCAAGACCCCATCTCTACTAAATATAGAAAAATTAGCCGGGCGTCATGGCACCCACCTCGGGAGGCTAAGGCAGAAGGCTCACTTGAGCCCAGGAGTTTGAGGTTGCTGTGAGCTAGGCTGACACCAAGGTACTCTACTCAGGGCAACAGAGTGAGACTCTGTCTCAATAAATCAATCAATAAATCTTATGGGCTGTGAACCAATCTGGATAACTAATCTGCTAGGGAAATTTAGTCAGAGAGAGCACTCTTCTAATTCAAACAGAAACTTCAAAGTGACAAAAATACAATAGCATGAGCAAAGTGTATGGTTACAGTCTTAAGAGAGGAAAGGGACTTTATCGGGTTTAAGGTCTTACCAGGAGACCTGTACTGTAAGTCTTCGAAATTAATGAGGATGGGCTGCAGTTGGGCAGCCTGAAGCCGGATAAAGCCTCACCTGCACCCATTCAACGTCATACACTTTACCCTAGGGCCTAGAGGAAAGCTACCAAATCTCTATTTTTGAGGCACAGTTCCTAATTTTGCCCCTCTGTCCAGAATCAGGGCCTATTCCAATAACAGCCTAGGGAAGCCAAGTCCCTAAAATGCATCAGCTCTCCTAGAAGTTAATTCTGCCACCTGAAGTCCATAGAGCCATCTCCCCAGGGCTTTAATTCCTGAGCCTCTATGGTAGGACAGAAACAGAGGTCCAGGGACTTGTTTCTGCTCCCCTGATGGTCCAATACCCCTCCCTTGGATCAAGAAGAAAAATTCTAGATCTAAAATTAGGATCTACTAGGAGTGGTGTGGACACTTCTGTAAAGTCTGCCAGAATTCAAAAAACTACTCTTACAGAGGGTCCCTGTTACTGACCAATGACGCACCCTTTGGCACCACAGTGTGTCAGGTCGGTGGCCCATGCCTCCTGAGCCCTGCTGAGTGCCAGGCACAGGTTCTAATGGCATGATTCCTGGCACATGCAAGGCATTCAAAGAACGCTGGTGAAAGAATTCCCACAAATCATAGTTTTTGCTTCCTAAACACGAAAGAGAAAAAGAATTGCCCACCCTTCTGTTTAAGTGTTGAGAGGGTGAAGGAAAGCAGAGGATAAGAAATCAACTTGTGCAACATCACCATCATCCCATCTGCTTTTTGATGAACTAAACCAGAAGATTTCCTAGAGGGAAAAAAATATTTCTTCAGAATATTTAATTACATATCAGTCTGCTTTCCCTTCCTTACTACACCTCAATCCCTTGAAGCATAGTCATTCTCACTTAGCCTGGCTGAAGATGCATGGGAGAAAACCTTCCAGACGCTCTCATAATGAAGTGATGGTGGGAGGGTGAGTCCGGCTAGGGCCAGACATCCTTAGCCACGTTCTTTACCAGTTACGGAACTTGGGAGCAAGCCCACCTCAGACGGGATCCCCACCCTGCACTGTCCTCATGCAGCCAAGAGCCAGCCTCAGTGAGAAGACAGGATAAAGACAAACCGTAAGTCTTCCAACTTGTACAGTGGCCACCAGGCTTTAACCAATATTTCCATTAGTTACATTCACATTTTGATGTTTGCTGCTCTTGGGATGCTCTTGGGCACACATAGGAAGTGTCTTAATCTGTTTGTGCTGCTATAACAAAATACTACAGACTGGGTAATTTATAAACAACAGACAGTTATTGCTTACAGTTCTATAGGCTGCATATTCCAAGCTCAAGGCAGATTCCGTGTCTGGTAAGGGCTGCTCTCTGATTCCAAGATGGTGCCTCATTGCTGCAATCTCACATGGTAGAAGGGATGGGAGGGGAAAGAGATGAACAGCTCCCTCACACCTTTTATAAGGTCACTAATCCCATTCATGGGGCCTGCTAAAGGCCCTACCTCTTAATGCTATCACATTGGTGATTACGTTTCAACATATGAATTTTGGGGAACACATTCAGACCATAGCAGGGATGTAGGAGGCATTTGATTTAGACAGGGACATTGGGCCCAACTAGGGGGTTTCTAAGAAGTCCTGGTTGAAGCTCTCACATCAATCCCCTGTATACGAAATACCAGATTCTTTTCTTGGCAAAGACATTCAAATTGCTCCTCTCAGCATTTATTCAATATATTTAAAGAGCAAGAGAAGAACTTAGGGTTTTGTAAAGAGGAAATAATTTCTGGTACCATAATTTGGACTTAATTTCTTGGCAGCCCACCCTCTTCCCCCCATCCTCCAAAATACCTATATCTATACCCCTCTTTCCCTCCTGCCTGGATGAGAGCGAGAGCCCTCCCTGTCTGCTGCTAATCCCTCCGCTGATGATCCCTTCCACTTCCTCACGAATCTCATCCAACAATTATGCTCTCTTTCTGGTATATTTTCTACAATCCCAATTTAATGCCTGCTCCTCCTCTTCTTCCACAAAGAAGCATACTTATGCCTTCACCACGAAAACCAACACACAATTTCTCTCCTATTTTCGAAGAATTAGCTACTCCAAGTTGTCGACTCATGGTCCTCTTATTCTTCAATTCAACCTTTCCGTGGGATCAGTGGCATCTAATATGGTGGACCACTTCCTCCTCCTTGAAACTCTCTCCTTGTCTGGCTTTCCTGACCCTCCCACCCCCATCGTCTTCCTGCCTGTCTTTTCAGAAACTCACAGTAGACGTGATTCTGACCACAGCTCTCCTTCTTTCAGGACTGACTCCAGCGGGGTGGCCCTCACTAGCCATACCTGGACTGCATGGCCCCTTGGGCACCTTCCCAAGGTGGACACACTAGTTTAACTCTCCCAGAGAGATCTCCCAGGAGACAGGTGACCTCCTCAGTGGGGAGGTTTAAACTCAGGAGCTGTAGGTTGTCACCTGCACAGAGCAACAGGGGAAGATGATATTTAGACAGAAAAAGGAGACTTTGCTGAGATATGAGGCCCTAAGTGTGGCTGGGTGCCTGCTGTGCTCCCAGAGATTTTTCGGTTCCAAGTTCCAGAACCCTGAGTGCCTTGGGTATCCCCTTAGCCTTCTAATAAATTCTAAAAAAAAAAAAAAAAAAAAAAGTGGTTTGCATGAAATGGCTTGTATTCTCATTTGTAGCCAGTAGTTATTGCATGATTGCTGACGTCCACACTCTCTCCTCTTTCTTTAAGTTTCCTCTCCCCACACCGCCCCCTAATGCAAATATCACAGGCACTTACCCACCCTTGACCCTTTCTCTCTTCTGGGTCTGCATGCCCTCCTTGGTGATCTCCACACTCATGGCTTTAACTACCACCTCTGGCTGGGAAACTCCATAAGCTAAGTCACCAGGCCAGACCTCTTTTCTGCACGCCCTGCAACACCGCTCATCTCTGCTTAGATGTCCCATGGCTGCACTCAAACCTATCACTTTTCCAATGCTTTGTAGACTGGTGACTCACCTGCCACCCACCCAGTCACCTAAGTCGCAAATCTGAGTCAAGCTTTACTTCTCTGTTTGCTCAGCCCTCCACAACCCGTGCCATCACCACGTCTCAGTAATTCTGCCTCCTTAGTATCCCTTGAATTCACCCTCTCTGACTTCATTGTATCTCAGAGCCCTCTCCCTTCACCTGCATTGTTTGGCCTTTTTGTGTCCTAACACTCCTCCAATCCACCTCTGTTTCTAAAACACATCTGGTTGGATTATCCCCTGGGTTCTTCAAGGTAAATTCAAACTCTTTGGAATAACATCTGAGAACTCTGATGATGATCTGACTCCTGTCGACTTTGCCAGCCCCATCTTTAACCACTTCCCAAGCGGTCCCTACACTCCATCCACACTGAACAACCTGCAGTTTCCTGAGGTCCCAAACTTCCTCTGCCTGTGAGCCTTCACACTATACCCTCCCCTCCCTGCAAAGCCTGGCACATTTCTTCAAAGTCTAACTCCAACTATTCAGCTCTGCATCACCTCCTCCAGGAAGCCTTCCTTAAATGTCATCTAATACTCACACACCTGCAACTTGGGATTAGGTCTATAGCCTCTGTGCTCACACAGTACCTTCCGCACAACTTTTTCTCAGACCTTTGGATGACATTTGGTAACTGTCCATTTCTACCTGTGTTTCTTCCACAGGGAAGAGATGGTGTCTTTCTCTGTTTGTATTCACATTGGCTGCCATTCAAAAAAGGCTTTTTGGATATCTCGTCCTGGAGCACCCAGCAGGGAATTAATGAAAGAAAAAAATCTAAAAATCTCCAGAACCAGAATATATTCCTTTTCTTCTGATACAGCTTTAAAAATGAGAAGGAAAAGATGAGGGTGTGTTTTCTGCCATTGTTTTGCTGGAGCTCTGTGGCCTTTTCTTTTTCTTGCTTGAGATCCCTAAAGGAAGTTGTTCTCTACGTGCATTTACTTAGAGGGGTCTTGTGATGCCCAGTGCTGGCGAGGGCTGCAGAACCCAGTTCAGTAGAAAATTCTGGCCGTCACCTTACCAAGACTCTGTAAATATTTTAACTCAGGAAAAAAAAAAAAGGTCTCTTCCCCACCCCCACCCCCCAAAGAACCTAAGATCCTAAGGGCTTGTTGGAATGAAGTCATGTATCTCTTCGGCATAGGATCCTAAGGTGCCCCTCAATCTTGTTAATGCCCTGTATAACCTCCTGCCCTTTAGTATAGGCTGGTCTAGTGACTTTCCAACCAATAGAATATGGCAAAGGTGATGGATGTCTTTCTAGCAGACTGTACCTTTTGCTGGCTTTGAGGAAGCAAGTTGCAAGGTTGAGAAGCCCCACATAACAAGATACTGAGGGTGGCCTCCAAACCACCTAGGGAACTGAAGCCCTCAGTCCAAAAGACCTCAAGAAACTGAATTGTGCAACCACGACATAAGCTTGGAAGTGGTTGCACCAGTTGAGCCTTCAGGTAAGATCCCAGCCCTGAATTACAACTGATTGCAGCCTTGTAAGAGATCCCGAAGCAGAAGACTCACCTGAGCCACACCTCACCAAAAACATGAGATAAAAATATTTGTTGTAGTTTTGTATGCAACAACTGATAATTAATACAATCTCCTTTACCCCTATCAAAAGTCTAGCACCTGGAAAAAAAAAAAACTTTCTGTTTTTCAGCAGGTTGAATAGAATGCCATCATCATGTAAATGTTTAACTAAAAATGAAATACCCTCTAAAAACAGGCTTTCAAATCAGTTTAGCATTCTAAAAGCTAAGGCTAAAGGAATGCATACAAGACATTATATAAAATGAAGAGAAGAAAAGGAAACAAAGATACAACTTATAAAGGGCCCCTGGAAAAAATCTGCAGGCTCCATTGGTTTATTTAACTTTTAAATCTTATTAAATTTGCTAGATGCATGTTAGCATTCATGGTTCATTTACTTTTATTCTAACTTCTATAAATAGGCACTCTATGAGCCCTGATAAATGACTTAAAATCTTGCCTGACTTCAGTAAAGAAATGAGCATGTTAATCTTACAAATTCTACCTGTAGAAATGAATGAAACCTTCCTTTGGGCCAGCCTCCAATCCCTGCAAATGCACCTCCCCAGGTCCTGGGCCTCTCCCTTCCATCCTTATTCTTTTTCTTAGGCTCTGTGTTTATAATATCTGGCATTCTCCCAAATCTGGCTCTCTAGATCTGGCTCTCCTGTAAAAACAAACAGAAGCTACCTGGGGCTCTTTATTCCCGCTCATTTACATTCTTTCCATGCCAAGGGTCAGGGGATGTCAGAGTTGGTGGCAGCCAGTCAGGCCCAGCGTGGGATGGCCCTTATCTACCAATGCATTGCTTTCCTGCCTCTGAACATGCCAGAATTTATTTGTCTAAATTATAAATGAAAACATATGTAACTGCCACAAATCTAAAACTAATAAATCTAAAAAGTTCAGCCCAGAGTTGTGACCACAAGAAGACAAGAGCCCATACAAAGCTCATAAAAACGCAGGCAGTGGACGAAGGGGAGAGCTATAATCTACGTGATCTATACAGGTTATGGAAAACAAAGGCAAATTCGAAATTCCATGTGGTTCGATCATGCAGAATGCGTAATTAAATAATTAACAATTCACACCAAAGCACAGCTTGTTTGTAAGTAATTAGTTGGTTTGTAGCTTTCTAAACAGCCTTCAGGTACAGAGTCATATGTGTCCGACTATGACACATAAACACCAGCTGCATTGGCAAGTCAAACAACTCCCCTCTCTGCCCTGACAACCAGGGTTAAGGTCATCTAAACTGGTTTGTCCATTAATGTCACTTTTGAGCTCTCAAGAAGATTAAAATTGGTTGTTGGAGGCAAAATAAAAAAAAAAAAAAATTCAGAGATTGCAATAGTTATGGCCCTCTGAGGCTCAACCCTCCCTACCTGACAAGACTTTATTCCTTAATATTTAATTTTTCTCATTAGGAAGAATTTAAATTAAATTAAATTTTTCTCCTGGGGAAGGAGGGACAATAATGAAAAAAAGAAAGTTGAGAAACACTACCACAGATGCGTAGCATTCCAGATGAGCACATACGGAAGAAAATGAGCATAAGAAAGGCACAGCATAACCTGGAAGATGCTAAATGAGATAACCCGAATAACAATCTAATTACCAGATCCATTTATGTGTTAAAACAGGAGCAGAACTAGAGAAAGGCAGGTTCTGATACAGCATTAGAAAGTCTGCACTTGAAGTCAGAAGACCTACAGTGAGTCAGCTCTTAACACATGATTATTAGTTGTACAACTTTAGTGAAAAGCCACTTGCTATTTTAGTTCTTTTTCCTTTTTCTGTAAAAAGAGAATGAAAATGCCTGATTCACAAGGTCCCTGCAATAATCAAATGAGATAATATTAGCAAAGAGCTCTGCCAACAGAAGATGCTGTTCAGTTGAAAGGTAACACCACCCAACAGAATTATTTGAACATTGGAGAGCTCTGCATGGGCAGAAGATTATATGAATAAGCCTAGAGCTGACACTACGGTGAATTAGTGATTCAAGATGGTATTAGACTGATAAAAGGGCTGCTCATTGGGAATCACATGTCTTGTGTAGAAAAACACAGCAATGGCCTAATGAGAGTGATCTATTCTAAGGGGACAGTGAGAGATATTCAGACCACAGAGAAGTAGTGACAGAAAACCTCTGTTCTTACCTTTCTCCTATCAACTAAACCAGTGGTTCTCAGCTGCCTGTCTACACTTTGAATCACCTGGGGTGCTTTTGAAAACTTTTGAAAAATGTCTGAATCTAGGAGATTGTGAGAACTCCCTAAATGTTTATGGAGTAAGTGAGCACTGACAAAGTTGCAATGAGATACATGTGCTCATAAACTACTGGTGGAAGTGTAAATTAGTCCAGTGTTTAGGGAAAGCAGTCTATCAAAATTTTTGTTTGTTTGTTTTGTTTTAAGTTCATATTCTTTGTCAAGTAATTCTATGTGGTAGAATCCACCCCAAGGAAATAATCAGAGGAAGATAAGGATGTTTATATCACAGTATTATTTTACGTCTGGATGTTGCACCATTCTGGATAGCCTGACTTGCTTTGAGCATGCAAAAAGCACTTGCACTCTGTTGACCCATGTTATAGGTGGGAATATCTGACAGGTAAACAAAAGAAATGATAAATCAAAACAAGATGCTCCGAAAAATCAGGTGTCATCTCAACCAAAACTCATTAATTTTTCAAAAAGTTGAGAACCTGCCAATCAGTTCAAGTCTGGTCAGGTCAGGCCTTCCATCATCCTGGTGATCTCAACTAATCTCAAAATCAAACAGCAGACAATTAGCAATTAGAGCATCTTAGAGGAATAAGTAACCATGCAGGCTAAGGCAGAGCAGGGAGAAAGGATAAAATGTGCCTCACTGACTTTCTTTTTAAACTCCCTGTCTTCTTGAGTCAAGACTCACTGGGATTTGCAACTCAACACTGGCCTCCCATTTTCCACCACAAATGACTTAGCATTCTCAAGAGATTAATTATTCACTTAATACCCTACTGAAAAGCTACTGAAATCATTGCAAGTCTTCTGTAAGTCTTACCTTCCTGTGGGCTACAAGATAGAAATATTCTCTCAGAGATGCAATAAGAAAGGCTCATTAACAAAAGTGGGGAGAGGAATGAAGTTCTATGCAGGAGACAAAATTGTGAGCTCTCGGGTATTTAGTGTCAATGATCCAAAACATAAGAATGAAAACCAAGAGGGCAAAAGAGCATTTTTATCAAACGCACTTATCAAATGCTATTAAGCCCCTATTCACCAAGTGAGTCAGACATCATAGCTAATCAGCCAGGGAACCCTGGTATGGGGGAATCTGTGGAAGATATATAGCAACCAAATATATACTCGTAAATAGCATAGGTATAGTGCCTGCTATTTCTCCAAGCACTTTCACTCACAATTTATCATTCAATCCTCATATTAACCCCACAAGGTAAGCAGAAAAAGAAACATTTAACAAAGACAGGCACACAGATCTAGATTAGCTGACTAACCCACATTTACAGAGTCAACTGATTGCTGAAGGCATCAATATTCCAATCTCGCCCTTCCAATTTTGTTCACACCATATCACACGAGGATAGCACACATAAGTTCCATGTATGTGATACGAGTACATGATTAGGCAGGATAGAGTGCTGTAGCCATAGATCTGGGAGCCAGATTGCTCACTTTCAAGTTCCAATGCCATCGCTATTGGGCAGTATGATTTGGGGCAAATTATTAAAACACTCTGTGCATCTACCAAATGGGGATAATAAAATGAGGATAATAGTACATAGCCATAGGGCGATTATGAGGATCACATATAACACGCTGACTGCCGTGGCTGGCACAGAGCAAAAAGTTCAATAAATGCTAGCTATGACCATTACGAGGGGCATGAATTGAGGATCAAGAACAATTCTCTGATTATTCAAGACAAGATGCAAATATACTCAGTCCAGCTGCATGCCAGGGGTGTGTTAAGTGTTGTCAACAGGGCTCAGAAAATACTACCCCAAAATCAGGCACCTTGGCATACTGAAAATTTTAAGCTGAAGGAATTTGAGAAAACCACAGAAGACGAAGGTGTCTCTGACCTTCCCCTGTCCCTCTCCCCCAAAGCAGGGCATAAAATCTGGGAAGGATTCTCTGACCTTGCCCCGAAGCAGCTCATAAGACCCTCGTGTGGGAGGTGCCTTCCCTATACCAGGAGAAAAGGACCTTCTGATCTCTGAAGACAAAGCATCACTGCTATGGTTTGAACTTTGGGGGCAAAGTTCAAGTGTTGGAAACTTAATCCCCAGTGCAACAGTGTGGAGAGGTGAAACCTTTAAGAGGTGATTAGGTAATGAGGGCTCTGCCCCCATGAATGGATTAATGCCATTATCGTGGGTGTCAGTTCCTGATAAAAGGAGGAGTTCTAGCTCCTTTCACTGCTCGCTGTCTCACATGCACTCTCTTGCCCTTCCACCTTCCACCACGGAATGATGCAGCAAAAAAGAAACTGACACCTCGATATTGAACTTCCCAGCCTCCAGAGTCATGAGCCAAATAAATGCCTATCGTTTAGAAATTACCCATTCTCAGATATTCTGTTATAGCAGCAAAAAAGACGGTCATAGAGAAGAATCTGATCAAATAGGCCTTGCTAAGTTCCCCCAGGTTTTCACCATTAGATCACACCCTTTTTGTCCTATCATATTTCCCCGCACTATCCACTCTCTATCAAGCCTCACATGAAAATACTCAGGTTTACCCACTGCATTGGGTCTTCATTTCGTTATGAAGGCTCCCATGTCATATGAAGTTTATTAAACAAATGTGAACCTTTTTCTCTTGTTAATCTGTCTTTTGTTATAGAGGCCTCATCTGTAAGCCTAAGATGGGTAGAGAAAGAGATAATTTTCCACCCCTAGAATGTATTAGTTTCCTATGGCTGCCGTAACAGATTACCACAAATTTAGTGGCTTAAAATGACACAAATGTATTATTTGATAGTTCTAGAGGTCAGAAGTCCAATATGGGTCTTACTAGAGTAAAATCAAGTAGGGTTTTGTTTCTTATGAAGGCTCTAAGAAAGAATCTGTTCCCTTGCCTTTTCCAGCTTCTAGAGGCCACCTGCACTCCTTCCTTTATCTTCAAAGCACATCATTCCAACCTCTGCTTCTGTTGACTATCTCCTCACTTCTGTTGTTCATCCGATCACATCACACTCTCTGCCCTTGACTGTCCTGCCTCCCTCTCTTACAGAGAACCCTGTGATACATTGGATCTAGCATGATAATCAGGATAATAGCCCCATCTCAGAATCCTTAACATAATCCCATCTATGAAATCTCTTTTGCCACGTAAGATAACATATGGACAGGTTGCAGGGATTGGGACTTGGAAATCTTTGGAGGACCATTATTCAGTCTACCACAGGTACCAAGGATACAAAAATGAATTGGATACAACTGCTGAGCTCAAGGAGTTCACCAACTATTGAATAAAACAGACATATTAAAAAAGAAAATTAATTCTAGTGCACATCTAACTATAACAGTGCTATTAGAGAAGTATAAACAAAGTGCTCTCTTGGTAACAGAGGATGGATCTATTTATCTCAACCAAGACAGGAAGAAAGTCCACATAAAGAAAGGGATGCATATATAAGAGCACAGAACATGCCACCGCAACATGACCCATTAACACAAAGATTATTTCTAGCTGATTATTTTGAAAAATTATAGCTACAGGGGATGCTCTAAAAACAGAGTAAAAGGTACCCTTTTGTAAGGGAAATTTACACCTAAAAAGGAAATCTCCATTTGTAAGAGTGTCTCCCACTCTGTGCCAGGAAGAGAGAGATGACTCTGAATGCCTAGAGACTTATTAATGGAGAAGGCAGTGAATTAAAACTGCAAAACAAACCTTACCTTTATATCCTATGCTTTTTCTGGTCACCTCCCATAGCTACCCATTCCCACCAAATACCTTTCTTTGTTTCAACTTAAGAAGATATTTAAGCCTGAATTCAAATCCACCTTTTTAAGATTTATTCATGTCTCTGGGCATCTCCCACATATATGTAAGGTATCCGTGTTAATCAACTTCTGTTTGTTTTTCTCATTTTAATCTGTCTTTTGTTATAGGGGTCCATCCCAAATAAGAACTATGAAGGGTAGAGGGAAACTTATCTTTTCCTCCCCTGTACATGCATAGAATTGGGCATCTATATGTGCTTAAATTGTGGTGATGATGGGCATTCCAGGAAAGTACATGGAAAAGTTAGGAATATTGAATGGGCCTGTGTGACTAGTCTGGGAGAGGAAGGAAGAAGAAAATTGACAGAAGAAAATGCTGAAGAGCGACATTAAAGCTATATTGTGAAAGGCCACAGCAAAGGGAGAGGGACTTTACAGGATGAAAAGCCATTGAAGTCTGTGGAAACCATCAATCAGATTTATGTTTTACAAAGAAAACTCCAGAGGCAGTGAGGAGAGTGGATTGCAGAAGGCAGAACCAATTTTAAAAGCTACTTCAATAGTCCAGAAGAAAAAAGGAGGAAAGACTAAATTAAGGAAGTAATGTAGGAAATGAAAGCAAAGATGGATGTGAGAGACATGTGCAAAGTGCTATCAATGGGACCAAATGACTAACTGAACACTGTGGAAAATGGAGACAAAAGTGGTGCTGAAATGACTAGCTTAGTCACCTGGTGGTGTTGACGCCACTCCGTGATACAAAGAACAGAGAAGGCAGGGGCAGTCAATGGAGGATTATATTTCAGACATGCTTATTGGAACCTTTAATTCCATAGAAAAAGGAAAAACATGAAGAAATGTCATCTACATGTCTAAGAGACATGAATAATCTAACATTTGAAGTTAGAGGACCTGAGTTCTGGGCCTTTCCTGACATTTACTAGCTTTGTGATTTCAAGTTACTCAACCTTTCAGAGCCTTGGTTTCCCTGTGAATTGGGTGATTGGGGGTAGGTGATAATCATTAAATTCCCTTCTCATTCTAACATAATATGGGCCTAACATCTGAGTCATTATTTTCTTCTCAGTTTCAACCATTTGTCCCAGCCACTCTTGACATTAGCCACTAACAGAAAATCTGATGGGTCCTGATTTCAATCAAAGAGCCAGAGCTTTAAAGGAGAAGAAAGACAAGTGCACTGCAATCATTGTGCACCTACTATGTGCCAGACACTGGGCCTGCTATACTCTCCTTCACTTGCTTCTCCCATTGGCCTTGGAAATTCTCAGAGGAGTTACAGAAAAGACCTGAGTTGTGGAGATCAAAGATGTGAAGCCACAACTAATAGCTTCCATTTTTTTTTTTTTTTTGAGACAGAGTCTCACTGTGTTGCCCTGGCTAGAGTGCCATGGGGTCGGCCTAGCTCACAGCAACCTCAAACTCCTGGGCTCAAGCGATCCTTCTGCCTCAGCCTCCTGAGTAGCTGGGACTACAGGCATGCGCCACCATGCCCGGCTAATTTTTTCTATATATTTTTTAGTTGTCTGATTAATTTCTTTCTATTTTTAGTAGAGACGGGGTCTCACTCTTGCTCAGGCTGGTTTCGATCTCCTGAGCTCAAACAATCCGCCCACCTCGGCCTCCCAGAGAGCTAGGATTACAGGAGCGAGCCACGGCGCCCGGCCTTGACCATGGTGCTTTGTGTTCTGTGTCCTGGTTCACATTCTTTCTTCTTCCTCCTTGCCCTCTCTGATCACACCCAGTTAGCATAGATAGCCCACTTCAGATGTCATTGTCTTCTAGTTAAAGCCATCCATGAACTGAACTGGCCAGTCCCTAACTTTGTGTCCCATTGTACCTTATGTCATAACTTCTCTAAGTCTTCATTGTAGATTTATTACATGTCGATATCTTTCTACTAAGTTTAAGTTATGAAAGGTAGCATAATTGATATTTGTTGATTGAATGAATATGATAATATAATACAAAGAAACAGGAAAGTATAGAGTTAAAATCCATTTATAGGTTCCTCTCTAATTAAAGACAAGAACTTCTAAAGGTAGTATTATTGTTTTTGAAATATAATGTATTCCATGATTTAGAGGACACAGAATGAACCATGCACACAATATAGTCATTAAACAGTGATTAAAATTTTTAAAAGTTATATTTATTCTACTACCATATCAAAAAAAAAGAGTAAAAATTGGACTATCGCCACCTTAAATTTCATGTTGCAGTAAGATTTCAATTTGCAATACTAAAACAATGAAACATTTATTTTTGTTTCACCTGTGCTGAAACAGGTACAGTTTTAGCCTTCAGGGATATATTTATGGCTATATCAGTCAAGAAGCAAAAAGAAACAGCTCCCAAGGAATATGATCACTACTGATGGCAAAAATAAACTAAACATGTTAACATGTGCCAGGTGAGATTGTTATTAATGTGCCCATTTATTAAATGGAACCCTGGAAAACAGTGTCAGGTAACTATGTGCCCAAATCCTCCCTCAATCCTAAAAGACAATGCCTTTTCCTGCAAAAAGTGCTTACTCAGTGTCAATTACAATGCAAACAAATCAGACTATGACATAGGCACTTGAAGTTAAAGCTCATAAAGCTCTCTTTAATAAGAGAAAAATCTAATTCAATGGTTAAATGCCAATCAGGGTGGGATAACTAGGCAGAGCTGAAAATACAAGGTTTAGAAATCTACTGCAACTCCTTTGAAAATGCATTACTACTGAATGGCTGTCAGAGCAGAACATAAGTGAGTTAGCACCATTAACTTGGGGAAAAAACAGAATGGCTCCTATTTAAATGAACACACATAGAATTCCAGTAAATTTTTGAAGAGTTTCATGTTAAATTGGTTTGGAAAACTTTCTTAGCCTAAAAGCACATGCAAATGAATTTGGATAATGAAAACAAACTAGTAAACAAAGAAAAATCAAAAGTGCTTTGTCTCCAACTACTACACATACTTTTATATGTAAAAAGAATCAAATATCTCCTACTGTAGTCAAGAAAATTTGGACTCATGACTGATTCATTCACCCTAAGAAAACATTTAGCCTTTAGCAAAGGCCATTACCTCCTGGGCCAAAAGCAGATTCTGAGCTTCCCCATTTGACCTTTCCCTCTGCCTTTTCCTGAGTTGCCACTTCCCCTGCATTACAAAAAGGAAGATGAGAGTGACTGGGGCTCCAGGGAAAGTATCAGAAGAGATCCGCTCTAGATCATCAACCCAGGAATTCTCCTCCTGTCTACCATGTCATGCCCCAAGTTCTTTACCAAACCATGAAAAGAAATGGCATACAGCGTAGAGACAATGGAGATAAAAGAAGATATGTAGAAGAGGCCAGGAAATCATGACTGGGAAGAGAGAGGTGATATGTTCCACGTATGGGGTAAATAAAATATCTCATGTGTATGAAGCTTCTCCAACCCACAGTGATTCTCTTTTTATGATACATAGGAAAGGAGCCACCTATGACAGGCTTCTACACTGTGGTCATACCCTGAGCCACAGCTAATTGGTCCACGTTAATATCTGTCCCAAGCTGGGCCAATGAGCTATCTTCCCTAAGACTGTTGAACCTGGGACCAAAGAGAGCATGAATTGGTCCTACATGATGGCATAAAACATGAGATGTGTACATCTCAAGAACCTTAGAAGTCATCATTCCACCTTGTTTGTACTTGATCTGAAATAAGAAAGAAAGAAACCACAAGCTGACAAAGAGAGATAGGGAGAGAGTATCGAATGCTTTCAAAAGCCCATTAGCAAGGCCCAGCTATAGTCTTGTTCTTCCAGCAGTTTCACTATCTGACTCTTCCTTCAATTATTTTACACTTAATAACACAAGGGAAGGGTGTCATAGTCCATCACCATAAAAATGTACTGGTAGCTAATCACACAAACCCAGAGTACAAAGGCCAATCCTCACAGAGTCCACAGAGAGTAAGTCATGTGCAATAAAAAGGCACATTCTGCCCCATGCATGAGATAATCCTTTTAAGTAAATTCCCCTAAATTAATTTGAGTTGGGTGTTTGTTGCTTACAAACAAGAGTCTAAATACTTGATAAGAAAAATAAAAATATTTTATGCTTGGCTACCTTCTAATGTAATAGGAGACTTAGAAGATGATTAGTTTGAGAAGCAAAGATGACCATGACATTTGGCCCTCCAAGCATGCCTGAGTCCTTTGTCTTGCTGACAGCGGGGTTATTTGGGAACTGATCACTCATACACATGGATATATGTGCAAATATATGTATGCAGGTTTATGACTATCAGGTCTTTTCTTAGCACCAGAGGTGAAAGCCAACATCTCCTCTCCCTGATTCAATGCAGTCTTGAGATAATGTGGAATTGTTTTGGAAGAGTAACAAAGACAAATTTTGCAGTCCTCAGAGAAGTTCTGAAAGTTTATAATTTTCTAAAACTATATGCAAGACTTTGATAAAACATACAAAATGCTAATGTTTATGTGAAAAGATTAAGAAGACGAACAGGCCTCATGCAGGAGATAAGAATTGACCCTGGGAAGCAGATTTAATTCCCATCATATCAATGTACACTATGTATCTTAGCAGAAGGTGATGTTACCAAAAAATGTAAAATGATACTAACAAGTTTTGATATTTAGAGACAGAATGCTGAGATTGATGGTAGTTTTCTTGGTCACATCTTGCTAGATTATTCTATCAGCCTACAATATTAAAAACACTCTGAATTAAAGATTAATTCATTTACCAGAAGCAAGTTTTATCCCACAGGAAAAAATATAATTAATTCAGCAATTTTTTTTTTTTAAGAGATGGTGCGTTGCCCTATCACCCAGGCTGGAGGGCAGTGGCATGATCCCAGCTCACTACAACACTCCAAGAGAAATCCTGGCCTCAAGTGATCCTCCCACCTTGGCCTCCCAAAATACAGGGATTACAAGCATGAGCCTCCATGCCCGGCCACAACTTTTAGTTAAATAAATTCTAGTTTTCTTCATAACATCATCTCAATGGATACTTCATAACCCTATAAGTACTCCACGTTCGTAAGTCCATGGTTCCTAAAACCTCTTAAATGCCCCAATTCTCAGGGCTCAGGAGTGTACAAAGCAAACAAATCTGCATATCATAAGTGAGTACACGAGGCACAATTTTTGGCTAGCCCTGCCATTATATAAGCCAATACTGTCAAGGTTTGCTTCTTCTCCAGATTCTGCAGGTCATGAATATTCTTGAACTTCTATACAAGTTTGAAGCAGATTGGCTTTTTCATAACATAAAATGTCAATTGCACTCCCAGCCCCCTTCCACTGCCAAGTGGAGGGAAAAGGTGAGCACAGGTGGTTGAGGGACACTTCATGGTTTCCCAACAACACAGGTGTGCTTCTGAACACAAATTGGACAATGGGGCCACAGAAAGCCCTATAGTCCCATCTAATCTCTTGTTCCACCATGTGTTGGTGCTCTGGGCCTCTATTTTAAATGGTTTTGCCTTTCTCTCTTAAAATGCTATAGGAAAGAAGCTATTGAAATGGCCTTAGCTAAGAGGGGCAACCTCTACAGCCACCACCTTCACTGCCCCCACCTCTTAACCTGCCTTATTCACCAGCGCAACCAGTCCATGAACTGCTGAACAAGGTGAGGGCAGGAGGGTAGATCTGGGAGAAAAGCACAGGATCTTCTATTTGCATCTTTCTGACACCAACTCCTATCCCTAATTATACATTCTCATGCCAGACTTCAGGATAGAACTCCTTTAAAAAATGGCAAAATACACTGCTAAATTGGCATTCAGTTTTCTTTTTTATTTACTTTTTGTTTGTTTGTTTTTGTTCTTTTGAGACAGGGTCTTGCTCAGTCACCCCAGCTAGAATGCAGCGGTATCATCATAGCTCACAGCAACCTCAAACTCCTGGGCTCAAGTGATCTTCCCACCTCAGTCTCCCCAGTAGCTGGGACTACCTGCGTGTGTCACCACACTCGGCTAATTTTTTTTTTCTTATTTCTTGTAGAGATGGGGTCTCATTATTGCCCAGGCTAGTCTGCATCTGCATTTGGTTTTCTGAGTGAAGCTTCAGCCCCCTGCATGGAAGGAGGAGGAGGGCAGACCACCATCCCTGGCTCCTCATTCAGAAGTGATCTTTATCACAGGCCCCACTGCTCCCAACATTATCTGTCTGGTGCCAGAAAGATTTGATTTACAAACTGGAGAGGCAGAGAAAAGATCCGTAAAAAGGTTTTGAGGTGGAGAAATTTTTTTTAATGAGCATATTTAAGTTGTTATGTGCCAAGTTCAAAATTCAAGTCACATATGAACAATTTTTACAGGGGAAGGAGTAACCTGATGTTCAAATTCATTTGCCTCCCATTTCGAAGTAATTCATCTTTAAAATTTCTGTGAAAATTCTAAAGTTGCCCAGAAAATGGCACCGACCATCTGTAAGTAAAAACAAAAGCTCTCTATAGTATATATCACAGGTTCAAAGCACTTTGGCATCGGCAGATTGAACGCGTTATTAAAAGAATTTAACTGCAAGAAGAGCTACCATAATTACACAGCAGCTGGTCTAATGTTGACAAAACAACTTTTAAAGGCTTGCAGAAGCCTTACAGGCTAATCAATTAAAAAGGCATGAATAGTAATGTGCATCCTATCCTTAACACTTCGAGTTGCATCTTCTGCAAATACAGTGAGGTTTTCATTTTAGAACAATCATTTCTTACACCCTACAATTAAACCAAACTTAGAATAAATTCTAAGTTGTGTCTAGGTGAGACAATTATGCTTAAAATAACTCCATAAAACTCAACTATAAACATTGAACTTTATGAGCATTTTCATTCTAGCAAAGTTATTATCAAAATACCAACAGCTCATGCCAGAATTTGTGCTTACTTTACCAAGAGCAGGCAAAGGAGTGTTTTAGATTACTGCACTGGCCAACAATATGCTGGAGGCACAATGAATGTGTGAATGAATGAATGTTGGAATGAGTCTGTGCACTGAATTCAAGGAAATGTGACTTAATCCTCTTGAGGTTTGCCCAAGTGGTCCATGTGCAACGGCCTGCTCTGCCAGGACAGCAAGTGTTTTCCCGTAAGGTCCCCTGAAAGTCTACCTCTCACAAGAACCCTTCTGCAGGCTTCACTCAAGGGTCTAGTCTCATTTCTTTTCTGAATCCCTTACAATCAGAAAATTAGAAAGGATTTTACACATCTCTGGATTCAGTCCTACTTAGGGCCTAGCAAACTTTTTCCACAAAGGGCCAGATAACAAATATTTTAGGTTTTGTGGGCCAAACAATCTCCATCACAATGACTCACCTCTACCACTGCAGTTCGAAAGCTGTCACATAGAATACTCAAACAAATGAGCAAGGCTGTGTTCTAATAAAACTTTACTTACAAAAGGAGGTGGCTAGCAGATTTGGCTGAGCCTGGCTCTACCAGCATGAATCCCCTCTTTCCCATCCAGGGCGTAGACTCTCTTTGTGAACGCCTCCGGTGAAGGGGCTAACCTCCTGCCGGCAGCCTGTTCTCTTCTCCCAGACTCTCCCTTCTGCTGAATAAAATGACCCTCCCTGGAACTTGGAGCCATGGCCACATCTTCATGTCCTGCACACTTTGTCCCCTCCTAAGTTTATTTCCCTCCCCAGAGAACTCTGCATAAATAGGCCTTCAAAAATGATTTCTTTAATTAAAGAGAAATACCACTAGTTTTGCCTTCTGGAGCCCCAGAGAATAAGTCTAACACCTCTTCCACCCGACAGCCCTTTATGCATCTGAAGACAACGACTGGATATGACATTTACTGTCTGCACCACTCATTGGGGATCTATCTTGTAGCGTTTTTTATCGTTAGTTTTCTTCTTCCGTGTACACATTTTTTTCCTCCTCATTTAGGTGGCAAGTGAAGCATAGTCCCGGGCACATAAGCTCCAGTTAGTTTTACGAGAGACAGTGGCAGAATGGTCACAGAAATATCAACCAACAAATCTTTTTAAACACCTTTCTCAGCAAATTCAATTGGGATGGCTTTTGAAACAGGAGGGGGGCAGCTCACCACAGCAGCGGGAAGACTGCCAGCATGCCCGACTTCTCCAGATGTGAAGACTGACAGTGGAGAGGCGAAAGAACTCCTTTCTCCATCCTCTGCCACCCACCGTGCTCCTGGACTGTGAGTTTAATTGGCACATTCCATAACACCAATGCTCCCCTATCGCCTGTGCTTGTCACACTCTCAGTCCTTCTTTGGCTCACAGTGAGTGACCCATCTTTGCCATTTTAATATCCTGTGCTATTTATCCCTCTCCTTACTAACCCCCATCCCAGAGCAATGCATACACCTTTTGCACTTATGTGAAGGTGTATGGTAGGCCTTTAATAATCCACTCTTAAATTTAAAAAAAAAAAATGATAACCCAAAGAGTGTGCCTTATGAACATGCAATCCTCCTCAAGGTATGAAACCTCGTCCTTCACAGAATTCCTACTTTCAAGACAACAGTAAAATGATCATCTCCCAATGTTACCTATAAAATCTGCTCCCCAGGAGAATGCTCTCTCTCAATCAGTAATAAAATATTCAAATAGGCTATTTTTAATATCTCTGTGAGGAGGGTCTTTAAGACCGTAACAATTGCCTCTTCTCATTTAACATCATTCTACCTTTCTATATTCCTGCTCCCCACTTCCAGAAAGGACAGGAGGGAGGTATTTCACAAAGTCCTGTATAATACTCAGTTCCTAGAAATAACCAGGGGTGCCGTGTCCCCACATGAAAGATCTGCCTATGGGCGCTCAGCAGGGAGGTGGGCAAGCCCCCAGCAATTGCAGTGTGGGCATCTGTCCATGCTCCAGCAAGCCCACGACGAGCTGTCAGCTTGGCTGCACCGTCACCAGTGTACAGTAGACACTAGCTACATGCGGCTACTTACATTTAAATTAATTAAAATAAAACCAATTTAACATCGAGTTCCCCAACTTCATCAGCCACATTTCAAGTACCCAGTGGCCACGTGTGGTTAGTGCCTACCAAGCTGGCCAGAGCATACATAGAACCTTTCAGTCACCAAGGCTAGAACAGACAGTTCCGCTGGACAGTGCCAGAGGGTCCACAGGTACCTTTCTCTACCCCCAAAACACTGGCCGATTGCTGCTCTCCAGCCAACACCTGCAGGATTCAGTGGATTCAGATAAACTATCAAGTCCTACTGGAGTTGTAGGCTGCACCCCCTTGAAACCCAAAGAACACATGGGGATATGGAATGTCACACCTGGTTATGCGAAACAATTAACACCACATTATTTTAAAGGCATTCTTTAAGGAAAATGAACAAAGAAACGCATAATTTGCTCTTACCTGGGGGGAATTCTGCCAAAGTCCTCAGCTTTTGCAACTCCATGAGAAACTTTGACACAGAATAAAAACAAGATTTGACTTTCATCTAGATTCTAGTAAAAAGTAGGGGTGAAGCAGACAAAAGGCAAAATTTCTCTAACCATTTGTTCAGAAGTCAGCATCCTTTGTATTCATTTATGAAGTTCATTTTTCCTTTGGTTATCACTTTGCATCCAAAGCAGCACCAAAACTGCAGGATTGTTTTAGTTTTCCATTTTTTCCTTTTTAAAAATATGACTCCAAAGTTGCAGAGAAAGTGTTAAAATACTTATGTGCTTTAGATTTATCACCAGGCAAGTAAAGTTATTCAATAATCTGCCTCTAGGTAACACAGCATATAATTTTTTTTCAGGTTTACTGAAATTGCCATCTCTCTAAACTCCAAGAACAAAAGAAAGAAAGTTGCCAATAAATTTTAAATTTCCCACATAGTTACTTTGGAGAACATGAAATTATAAGAGGAACTAAATTCAAATTCCAGGCTGCTTTATGAAAGACGAGATAACCTCCTGATAGTCTATAAAGTCTGTGAAACATCTGTTTTGATAACATATGTACTTAAAATTCCACACATGTCAGTTTCAAGTTACTACAAAATATAAGGCGGCACCAGCTGCAAGGATAAGAAGGAAAAGCTGTTAGCAAAGTGTCGGGCAATGTTAAAGATTTTAATGGGACCCAAGTCTCTTTACATATTTGCATATCATAATCCTAGAAAACAGACTGAACAGAAACGCAGTCCTACCCCTTCTGTACATGAGAAAATTCCACCGTGACCTTGGTATATTTTCCCTTACTACCTTATACTGCAGTGTGTTTAATTCTGGTAACTTTAACCAAAATGCCGTCTCCTCATTATTTCTGCCCCTTCAAATCCTAACCACCTGCAAGGACCAGTTCAGCACCCTCACTTTCTTTTTTTTTTTTTTTTTTTTGAGACAGAGGCTTACTTTGTTGCCCCTGGCTAGAGTGCCATGGCGTCAGCCTAGCTCACAGCAACCTCAAACTCCTGGGCTCAAGCGATCCTACTGCCTCAGCCTCCCAAGTAGCTGGGACTACAGGCATGCACCACCATGCCCGGCTAATTTTTTCTATATATTTTTAGCTGTCCAATTAATTTCTTTCTATTTATGGTAGAGACGGGGTCTCGCTCTTGCTCAGGCTGGTCTCGAACTCCTAAGCGCAAACGATCCGCCCGCCTCGGCCTCCCAGAGTGCTAGGATTACAGGCGTGAGCCACTGCGCCTGGCCTTCCTGCTTCCCTCTGCACATACAGCAAATAATAAAAGACTTCATACAACTGCAACTTAATGTCCTCACTCTGTTTCTGACATACTGATCTCATCTCCTTACTCATGGGGATTTGCTCCCCTTTCATGACTTTTACTGAGATCATGAAGCTCCCAAAATTGTATCTTTAGCCCTTTTCCCCTGAATTCATACTCATATTCCCAACCTCCTACCCATACCTCCATTTGAAAGCCTAACAGGCACCTCAAATTTAAGGTGTCCAGACCTAATCTGATCCTCTTCCCAATCCACTTCTCTTCAGCCCTTACATCTCAGTAGATGACAGCCCCACCCTTCCAGTCATTGGCCCCAAACCTTGGAAGCACCTCTGATGCTGCTTTCTCATTCATGCCCAACATCCTTACCCTTCAGGAAATCCTGTCTCCTCTACTCTTTCCAAACAGACAAAGAATGCCCTCTTCACTGCCTCTGCAACCACCCGGATCTAAGCCAACATCATCTGGATTATTGCAACAGCCTTGTACTTAGTCTCTCTCCTTCCAACCTTGCCCTCCTACTATTTATTCTCACAGTAGCCAGTGACCTTTTAAATCATTTAATCAGGTCATTCCTCAATGCAAAATCTTCCAACAGCTTAGGAAGGAAGGAAGGAAGGAAGGACAGAAGGGAGGGAGGGAGGGAGGAAGGAAGGAAGGAAGGAAGGAAGGAAGGAAGAAAGGAAGGAAGGACGGACCAAGATAGTGTGGTAAGCTCCAAGGCCCTGCATGATGGACAGCTGCCGTTACATCTGTGACCTTTTACTATTCTCCCCTGGAATACTCTACTCCCACCACTGGCCTCCTTGGAGAGCAAGCCAAGCATGATGTCACCTCAGCACCTTCGCACTTCTGTCTGGAAGGCTCTTCCCACAGAGGTCCCCAGGGCTCTCTCCCCTACCTGGTCTAGGTACTCAGTTTCTCCATAGCACTTACCACCACCCAACATACTGCACATTTTCTTATTCATCTCCTTACTTTATGCTTCTGTCCATCTAGAATGTGAGCTCTCTGAGGACAGAGATTTTTGTGGGTTTCCTTTACTGCTTCATCCCTAGGGACTTTTGCCCGTTTCATTTACTGTTATATTAATATTTCTGCCTAGAACTGTGATTGGCATGAGTTGGCCTCAGATACTTAAAGAGCCTGAGAGAGAAGCCAATCCCAAGTTTCACGAGAGCAGTTGCCGTGTCTTACACTCCCTTTTTATATCTCTATGTAGGGCCCAGAAAAAAGTATTTGTTGCCTGATTGTTGCTATGTTTGCATTGGCAAATATAAAATATTAGATCATTCAAATTCTTGGATGAGTTAAACATAGGCAGTGTTGATGTGATATTAAAAGATGTAACTATTTTTAAAAGATTTTAAGGCTATTTAACCTTAAGCTCATAATCTCTGTTCAAGTATGAACAATTCACAAAATCACCAATAAGAGAGAGTTTCTTAAGTGCTGCCAAAAAAATGACACAAATACCTAATCAAAAAAAGGTGGGAAAGGAAACTGTCATTTGGGGGGTGAAAAATTACAGCAAATAAAATAAATTTCAATGCCAAGCCCCATAACAAGTAATTTGAATTCTTTTGCCATTAGGTGGGTTATTAAAATGGACAAGTGCTTTTACAAATCAGCTCCACTTTGCCAAGTGATGATGTTGGTGATGACTTAGTCAAACCGTTAGGGAATTTGGAAATAGGAAAATCGCAATAGAGACACAAGGAATTTTTCCCTTCCCCTGTCATAAAAAAGACTGGTATGTGTCTCCCCAAAATGCGTATGTTGAAACCTAAACCCCAATGTGATGGTATTTGGAGATGGGGCCTTTGAGAGTTTCTTAGGTCATGAGGGTGGGGCCCGCATGAATAGGATTAGTGCTCTTTATAAGAGACATAAAAGAAATTTGCTTCTTCTCTCTCTCTGCCACTTAAGAATACAGCAAGAAGACAGCCATCTACAAACCAGGAAGAGAACTCTCACCAGACACCAGATCTGGCAGTGCCTTGATCTCTGACTTTCCAGCCTCCAGAACTGTGAGAAAAACAATTAGTCTTTAACAGAGACTTAACTAGTTCGGTAAGTCTGAGAAACAGCTGGAAAGCCTCAATCTTTCTACACATCCAGAGCATCACCTATAAAACATCAACAATTAAGTACAGACCAAATGCAAACTAGATTTCTTTTTCACATAATAGGACTTGAAGGTTATGTAGAAGGCTTTATGGAAATCCTCTATCCATAAAATGATAGAGCATTCCAGAGGGGAAATGCTGTAACACGCCAAAACAAACCCTACCAAGCAGTTTTATGGCACTTATGTTCAGTCTCATAAAGAGCAACTCAGTCCTACGTGAGAGGACTCAGGTCTCTTCCAAGTTCACTGAGCTGCTGCAGTACAGAACCAACTGCATGGATATATCTTGTCTGCTTTGTAAAATCTGTACAAGAATGTCTATGCAGAATTTTTAAAATTTTATCTGTGCATTTTTAAAAATATAAAAATAAACATTAAATACGAATTAGCATCAAGCTTGTAAGTTACAAAAAAAAATTACTGTTAATTGTTTAAAAAAATAGTGTTGGATGTGGTAATGGCTATATTACTGGCATGAAAGTGGTGACAATTATAATAAGCACTGCTCATTAAGTAATCTGTTCATTTATTCAGCAAACATTGATCTAGTAGGGAGAGTCCGCTCATCAAATATCTACTGATCATCTCCTCTGTATCAGTACTTGCGATCAGTGATGAACTAAGACACCCTTTATATTTTTAAGGGAATAGAAAAGGTGGCCTCTAAAAATGGGAGCGCTCAATTCAAAAACTGGTGCACACTGCACTTTGGAAGCCTCTCCAAAACCCTCCGAGGAGGCTGAGGAACGAGATCTCAGAATCAAGCCAATATTATAATACATCTCTTATCACTTTGGAAAAAACATAGTTATCAATTGTTCACCAAATTTCAAAATGCAATTTGGAGTTTAAAAAGTATGTAATTAAACATATATAACTAATTCCAATTTTTTAAACAAGAGAAGGAAAACTAAATAGGAATATTAACATTTTATCAGAGTATAAGCTTGAATTCAAATAACAGAACATTTGACAAATATTCTTAAAAATTAAAAATAAGGGTGAAGGATAGACAATGAAACAAAATTCATAGCCCACTGTAAGGTTTCTGCTGTACATTACCTGTATGTTACCTGTAGAGATTCAGATTACTCTAATTTCAGAGAATTCATAAAGTACAATTATAAC
>NW_012135858.1:4405867-4413537 GCF_000956105.1 Propithecus coquereli
GCCTCGGCCTCCCAGAGAGCTAGGATTACAGGCGTGAGCCACCGCGCCCGGCCTCAAGTGATGCTTCTGCCTCTCAGTCTTTGAGTAGCTGGGACTACAGGAGCATGAGCCACACCTAATTCTTTGTCTTTTTGACCCAAAAGATTACAGATGACCACTCTGTATCCCCTAATCCAACTATTTCTGTAGAAGGAGGTCCAACCCAAACTCAGCCATGCTATACCCTGAACATCTATACCTGCCTCTACTCCCCCTCCACTTCCCTGAAAAACACCTCAGCTTTTACCAGATCCTCTTCAAGAGAAGGATGGATCTGGCAGAAGCCAAATAGAAAATCCAAGACTGGTGTTGGCAAGACAAGGGGCGATAAACATCTGTAAGCCTAAAGATGAGGGGAAGAATAGCGTGCATTTTGTATATATTCAGTATTCATCATTTCATCTTTATGTTACAGCTCTACGATTAATTTCACTGCTTTGTTCAGAAATGGCTTTGTCAGAATAAAATCTGGGTCTTTTATAAATTGTTCTTTTCCGAAATATTATCCCTTTATTAATATAAATGTTTCAATATTTTTGTTAGGGTATTTGGGGGGTGTGTGCAGCACTTGGGGAATTCATCATTTATGTTTTGACTGCCTGTGACTTAATGTAGTCTACAATATAAAAATAAAGGGAAAATGCATAGCTTGCAGGTTTGCACTATGTCAACGTGCACTTCTCTTAAAGTAGATGCCGGAATTTTCTAACAGAGTACATTTTTGATCAAATGGTTTATGTACAGCACAAAAACTCTTCTAGGTAAGAGGCAAGGAGGCTGTCTAGGCAAGAAACAGGAAGAGAGACAAACTATCTAATTGTAGATTCCCAGAATTTAAAACCCAGAAGGATCTCAGACATCAGCTTGTTCAGTATTTTGTGTTGCAGAAAACACTCACCCTGAAGATGAGCCCTCAACATGAGCAGCATTGTCAAGTGGGCTCCCAAGCCTACTTGGGACTCATTGAATATATACTTTCTTTCAGATATTTAGAGTGAACATCCAGGTACTAAAAGCTCTGAAAAGTGCTGCAATTCAAAATACAAAAATATTCTTTAACCCACTGTTTCTCAAACATACTTGTATTTGACCAAGCTACACTTTTTTTTTTTTTTTTTTCCTTGCACCATCCCACAGAATCACTGTTTCTCCTTGCAGATCCTGCTCTGGAACTGCTGCTCATATACAGTCATTTTGAGGAAACTGAGGTTGAAAGAAGTAAACTGGCTTGGCCAAAATCTTATAACTAATTGGTGGCTGATAATTCAGCAAATAGCATGATGAGAGTTTAGATAAAAGTGGGAAATAAGCAAAGATCTCAACATCTTTCTTTTCCACCCACACCTTAACAGGAAAAGGTTACCTCCTCTGTGTCCCTGTCTCAGTCCCCTCGCTCGGACTCATAGTCTCTCAACTTTTACTTGCCTACTTGATCAATATGTTACCCAGCTTAGATTCATTCATTCATGAGCATGTCCTTCCCCTTAGGGAAGCCTTTTAAACAATGATCTTCCAGACTCCAGAGTTGAATCAATGACTTGCCAACGGAGTGGATTTAGTGGAGGGAATGGCAGGATCATGGGAGATGATTTAACGCAAATGGATCTTTGCGGTTCTCCTCAAATGTATTTCTGTTTATTTTAGGGATTCCCCTGGTAGGACAGGAATCACACAGGATCTGAAAGTTTTCTTAAATCGATTATAAAATAGGTAGTACTTTCCTTATTGTAAGTCCTTTAGCTCCTTCTTCTCTGCCCTCCTTTCCTTTCCATTTTCTGTTTCAATCTTACTCAGTCCACCGCCTCTCCTGGAGAGACTGAAACCTACAGGTTAGAACTGCCAAGAAGCTATAGGAAATGAGTTTACCCACTTGCCTGCGACATCTTATAGATGCTAGAGCACTCTACGTTTCTTGAATTTGCATTATCTGGCTGAAAATTGTCCCTCCTAGCAAAGTTATTTCCTAAATAGTTCCCAACTGAGAAGAAAATACCATTGCAGACATTTTAAAAATGCTTATTCCAGTCTATGAAATGTATTGCCCTTCATTTAGAAAGTTGAGCCTCTGAATAGCTTTGGTGGGAAAAATCTTTTCACACCATGTCGACTTTCACTTGCCCGGTTTGCCTATACCAAAGAATAACATTGGCAACAGGAGTTGAACACTGAGTTGTTTCTCAGAATTGGGTGGAGTTGATGCTGATCCAGCTATATTTCACCTGGTACTCTTAAAACAACATTTTAAATTAGTTGGCTATGATTCCAGTCTATGGCAACGAACAGGAAGAAGAACCTTGACCATTAGAGATTAAACAGATCTACCCTTTATTTCTCTGTTTAAAAGCAGCAGCCCTAACTATGAGCATTATTCTTGTCTATGAACAGGTGGCCATGTGGGAGACAGTTCATGAAAGAGTTTTTCAGTGGCATAGAAGGACAGCATACACCTTTACCTGTGTAGGACAAGTTTGCTATCTTGTCCTCTGTTTTACTCTATTAGGATGAGAACCAAACACACTCAATAAATGCTATACGCATAACTAGGTAGCCACCACGTGACCTAGAGAAAAAGAATATCATTAAAGTAGTAAAGAAATTACACATGAATAATTAAACCTGGGTGCTGGAAAGAGGAATTATTTTCTTCCTTGAATTTTTCTAATTTTTTAAAATAGAATGACCTGAATACGTTTAAAACACACTACATCTTCGTATGAAGGGGTGATGCAGCCAGGATTTTATTTTCCCCTATGAAGATGTCACACCTAAGTTTCCAAAATCCTAGGTCATAAACAACTCAGAGCTTAGAGTCTGTTTTGTGAACACCCTCCATACCTAGAAGATATTCCTAGGACACAAAGGTAGCTCTAAGGAGAATCTTCACAGCTTGTGGTATTTGTTTGCTTTTCCTGGACATCAGAGACCAAAATTAGGTGGCAGTTGTCATATAATACAAAACCTATCCCTTCCATCTAAACCCATCTGCTATGGGTTGACTGTGTCCCCTCCAAAATTCAGGTTTTGCCAATGTGCTAGTAAGAGTTGGGGCCTTCAAGAGGTAATTAGGCCACAAGGGCTTCTCCCTCCTCAATGGGATTAAGGTCCTCATAAAAGAAGATCCACATGACATTAACTCATTTATTTTTCCACCGTCAACCATGCGCGGACACAGCAACCAGGTGCCGTCTTAGAAGCAGAGAGACCTGGCCCTCACCAGCCGGCACTTTGCTCTTGGACTTCCCAGCCTCCAGAAATGTGAGAAAAAATTTCATTCATTATAAATTTCCCAGCCTTGGGTATTTTGTTATAACAGCACAAACGAACTAGGACACAGAGTTTTGTGATTTTCCCCAGATCGTCACAGCTTTTCTCTATGACAGCTGCCATGCTATTCAACACATGTATTGAGGGCTTACTCTGCGCAAGACTATATGCCCATGCCGGCATCCATGATATACAAGAAATTAGGCAAATAATAAGTAAGCTAGAAAGAATATGTCAGTATAAAATACAGGCAAAAATAAGAGAGCAAACCTTACAGTGATGAGGGAGCAGGAGAAAAGGCTTCCGTGGGCAGGCTGCATTGAACTAGACCTTGAAGGATAAAAGGATTGCCAATTGGGGAACAAGGGATAAAGGGACACCCCTGACCAAGGACACACCTGACTGAGAACAAGTCAGAACTGAGGCAAAAGATTCTGTGAATTCACTCAGTTGTGTGATTGGGAATCTGAATTAAAAGAATTCAATAAAAGAAAATTATTTTATGAAGTCATACATAAAAGAAAAACCATGTACTTCTAATACCATTCCTTTGATCTTCCATGAAAAGCTACTACATAAACGCAGAATATTACTTCTATTAAATTCAGTATTTTTAAATGGTAACATTTTTAGAACATCTGAAAGTGAGGTTTTTTTTCTCTCCAAGATTGAAACTTTCTAAGAAATTAAACATATTCCACATTGATAGTCAAGGCCAAAAAAAGTGAAGATCTATATAGCAGGAAAAGAACAAATTCCAGGGGGATGTGCTAGATCTTTTAAATTATTTATCATAGATCTCATGTCCTTAGAAGCCAAGAATTCTTGTATGTTTAATTATTTTAGTCTATATACCAAAATTATGCCACACTTTCAGTTAATCAAAACTATTTTATTAGATCAGCATTAATGGGTAGTTTTAAAAGTCAAAAAATATATGTTGGTTCCTACTCATCTGGGAATTTAATTAGTGTAGCTTCTTGATTTTATAGTTGAAGCAAATGATGCCCAGACAGTGGGTGACTAACTGGCTAAATGTCATCCAGCTAGTTAATGGTAGCCAGTTAAACTGGAGAAAACTAAATAACTTGCCCAAGGTCACCCAGGTAACCACTGGTGGGGCAGAATTACAACAGAGAGCCCAGCCCCCACAACTTTCATTCTACACTGCCTCTCTGCCAATGGGAAATTAACATAACCTCTAACCAGCAGGTAGAGTCCTGTGGAAGAAAAGCTATGCAGGTAAAAAGTGGAGGGTAATAAATGCTATTACTGTAAGTGCAAGTAAGTGTATGCATTATCTAAATTGCTTTAATGGCATAAAGGAACTAGTATTTCTAGATGTCTTGATGGAAACTTAAGTAATGTGTACATCTACTAATTTATTACACTGTTTGGTACTGAAAAAAGAAAAAATAGTTTAGAATAGCATAATCTTTATTTCTCCTTTATTGCTCCTTTTAGGGAATAAAAATATTAGGAAATATATTTTTGAAAATGTTCACCCAAAATCCTACCACTAAAACACATTAACTGCATGGTTATTTAATTATGTGGAATGCTAAAAGATACTTGTTTTGATAGTTCAGGTAGCAATCATGATTAAAAAAAAAAAAACAGGGATAGTAGGATAATGCTGGGCTTAAGAATTCTTACATCTATGGCTGCTCAATGGTCTACCAAAAGAGGAAGATTTTTATACTTAATACTTTCATTTTGCCTAACAACCCATTATGTAGTAATTATTCATGCATACACCTAAGTTTTTTTTGAAACTCTTTTTAATTTTACTCTGTATCCTCTTGGCAAAAAAGAGTAAGGATGAGCAGGTGGGAATGCAAGACAGGAGATGGGGTACCACATCATCTTTGAGCCCAGTACCAGTCCGTGGCCTGTTAGGAACCTAGGAACTGGGGCACATCACTGCCTGAGCTCTGCCTCCCCACTCACTCCCCAGTTCCCTCCCCCACCCACCACCATCTCCCTGGAAAAATTGTCTTCCACGAAACTTAGGAACAGGGTGAGCAGCAGGCTGTATTTACCACCCTTCCCCATGGCTCACAGCTCCGCCTCCCCCTCACCCAACCCCCCACACCCTGTCAGTGGAAAAATTATCTTCTATGAAACCAGTCCCTGGTGTCAAAAAGGTTGGGGATCACTGCCTTATGGGACGCTGGAAGCTTTGTCTATGAAATTGTTACAAGAGATATTGGCTCTGGGGGCATGAGGCTCCTAAGCCAGAATGGCTTCTGCACCTGTGCAATACGGATTTCATCTCCTCACACCTGAGCTGTGCTACATGGACCATTTCAAGCACTTCCTCAAGCAGGGGTTCCTATGTGTTGGCCGCTAGTAGTCTTGGAGTCAGATTAGTTGAAGAAGACCCTCTCGTAGGCAGTAGCCTTCATAATGTATAGATAAATGTTCTATCCCTTGAGTCTTTATCTTTACATGCCAGAGTTCTTATCTTTACATTTTGTCTTCAGATAGCTACTTCCCCCAATTCCTCACTCACAGTCCTGGGCACTGAGTTGATGATTTGAGCATTCTTATCTGATTCCTCCATATCTGTCTTTCTTGAGAAATGAAAATCAGAGTTGCATGCTGTAACATATATACCAGATTTTATATAAGACAAAATAGTTTGTTCTTCCGCTAAGATCTTTCTGACCATACCAGATATATTATGGAATGTTTTGACCATAGCACCTTATTAAGCTAACGTTGGAGAACAGTATATAATGACTCCCAGGTCCCTTCTGGGAATCAGGTGTTAATATTGATCTTAGTCCATTTCGGGCTTCTATAACAAAATACCTTAGACTGGATAATTTATAAATAATAGAAATTTATTGCTCACAGTTCTGGAGACTGGGAAGTCCAAGATCAAGGTGCCAGCAGATTTGGTATCTGGTAAGGCTCATTCACTGCCTCATAGATGGCACCTAGGTGTTGTGTACTCACACGGCAGAAGGGACAAAGAAGGTCCCTTCAACCTGTTTCCTAAGGGCACCAATCCCACTCATGAGGACTCTGCCCAAAAGACCCCACCTCTTAAAACTATTACATTGGGTATGAGGTTCTAACATATAAATTTTGAGGTGACACCAATATTCAGACCATACAATATTCAATTGTTAGTATTTAGTAGTTTGGGGCATAAACCGCTCCCATGCAAAGATTCCAGCTTACCAAGATGGGGAAGAGCTAACTGGGACCATATACACGGGTGTCTACAGTGGGGGAAAAGGTGGTGAACCCAAAGCCCAGGCCTGAGAGAGACGTAAAATCCAGAGCAAAGGAAAGAAACAAAACACCAGTCCCAAAACACAGAAACAAAATTAAATAAGAGATGGATACAAGTGGCAGGAGCGGAATCAAAAGTCGAGAATAAGCCAGAGAATCCTAAATGACCAACACAAATCACTTTTGTGGCCCAGGGGTCGTATGATACAGGGAAGGTCAGGATGACTTACAGATACACAAATTAAGACTAGAGTGAATCACATGACCTCAGAGGATAAAATGGGCCCTAAGAACTCTTCTTATTTCAAATTTTCATGAACCTATAAGAGCTGTCATTCCTTTCATTTAATTAAAAACATTCAATGGTATTTACTGGGAGACACTTCTGTGCCAGGCACCAAAGGAAGCATTGTGTAGTCAGAAAGGAAAAAAACAGACTTGGTCCCTGTCCTCACAGGGTTTACAGTCTAGAAAGGAATCAACAGTGCTTCCATAGCTTGGTTCTTCATATCCTAATAGTTATGGCAAAAATGAAATCTCTTTGGATTTCCCAGTTCTATCTAAGAAAGCACAGGTGTTCATCTTCAACCACACTTTTTCCCAATACCAAATGCAAAAATATTATCCCAACATGCTGCCCTTTTTATACAGGGGATTCAGGGAGAAAAACAGGCAAAATTTTCAACTACAGATTTTCAGAAAACATAGAAATGATCATCAAATGAGCCTTTCTTTAAAGTAAGACTCCATGAAATCTGAGGTTATGATACTATTTTTGTAACATTTTTTCTTATAAGAGCAATACATGTTTATTTTAGAAAATTTGGAGGATATTGAAGTAAAAGAAGATAATAAAAATCACTTGCAATTCCATAATACTCAGAGATAGTCACTGTTCGTATTAATATTTCAATGTATTTCTTTCCATATAGATGAACAGATAGAAAAGATTTATATAAACTTACTGAACTATACATTTTTTAAAAAATAGCATCATACTGATACAGAGTTTTATATCCTACTCTTTTCTTAATATTGACTTTAACTTGGTGGACACAATTTTTTTTTTTAGAGAGAGCTGAGAGAACATTAGCCAGCTATGTTGTCGGCTGATGGGAATA
>NW_012135858.1:4415482-4471182 GCF_000956105.1 Propithecus coquereli
TAGTCTACTGATTAGGTCTGGAATATCTTGAGCACTTGGCACTTCTTGATTTATTACCTACAATGTGTGTATTGCTTGAGAAAGTGTGGGTACAGGAATATTACTCAGCAAAAACAGAAGCAAAGAATTCATTTACACTCTGTTTTATCTCTTTTTATCTCCCGGTATATATTTGGTATGATGAAAGCCAAGTGCCTCCACAATCCTCATTTCACAGTATATTTAAGGGCCTTTGATTACTGTTTTGGAAATCCAAAATCTAATTGTAAGGATTTTTTTCAAATTAATTTTGGCTACCTCATTCTAGTGTGTCTGGGGTCTATCACCCTTCATGTGCTCAATTTAATAACCTGATCCTTCAATTTTTCTTTTTTCATTACATGTATCTAAACAAGCATTCTTTTTCTTTCCTTTACTTTTCCCCCATGTATTTAGTGTTTAAAGTGCTTGGGTACAAGATCTTTATTTTTCTTATCACATTGCAGTAGCTCCCATAAGGTAATTCATATACTTTCCACTTTCTTATGGGTAATGTGATATTTTTTAAGTATTGCTTTTCATTTTTTTCCCCTAACAGATTAGCCTTGAATTTTCTTTTAGAGATTGATTATGCACTTGATGTCTTTCTTTGGAGTCCTCTCTCCCATTAGAATATTTAATTGAACTAAAACATATTTAATTCATCATTATATGTAATAATCTGTGTTACATCTGGCAGGCACTCGGTGAATATTTTCTGAAACAATGTATGATACCAACAGCCGACAATAATGGTGCATTTACTAAATGCCATGTCCCATGCTAAGCACTTTACATTCATCATGTCACTAGGTGTCAGGTGATAGACAGTAAATTTCATTGGCAAGGAGTTTGCCCATGTATCCCTAGCATCTATAGCACAACGGATACATACTAGGCATACTAAATATTTGCTGCATGAATAAACTGAAAACTGCATATGGTAGGTACACTCTTCCTGCTTTACACATAAGGAAACTGAAGCACAGAGAGGTTCAATCATTTTCTGAAATCTCACAGTTAGTTTAGATAGGACTTGAACCCCAAACCCACGTACTTAACTAAGTCTTATTACTAGTAAACTCAACACCTACCCACATTAATGCAAACGAAATTAATCCCATTCATCTTAATAAAAATTATGCAATGTCACAAGAAAATACTCTAAGCAATAATCTTCCAAGAAAAGATTTGCAAATGATGAGCCTCTTAAAAATAATCATCAGATAGGCAGATACCTATAAGCTTCTTATTGCTAGCTTTGCAAGTAAAAATATGATTTCTCTTTAACAATGTCTTCTGCTGCATTTGTACACTAGTTAATGAGGATTTCAGGACTTTTGATAAGTGGATGCTTTTTTTTCCAGAGTGGCTCTGGGTTTATTTAAGTCATCTGTTTTGTCAATTCTTTTAAAAATAAGAATAGCACTAATGAAATAATCATTATGTCTTCATTGTTAATTGTCTATAGAGCTGATGAGGAGTTTCTGCTTATAAAATGAGATACATATTTCTCAAACATCTCTCCCACTACTAGTCACTTTGTTTTTCTGAAACACACCATTAGGACCTCATTCTTTAGGGTTTTGATTACTTGTATCTTTAACAACTCATTAGCAAAAATAATGTATATCTTTAAAAAGGATAGTTCCTTAAAACCATTATTAGCTTTCTCCTTAAATCTTTATCAGCCCACACCCAAGTGGGAGCTAAGTGATATTTAGTGGCGAGCAAAGTCTTTTGGGAATGATTCATAATGGTCCCTCAAGCTATGGGTTGAACAATAAAAAGAAGGGCAGAAATTAGAAGTAGGTACACACCAAAGATTTAGCCCAGCAAGAAGGAAGGAAAGAAGGAAAGAAGGAGGGAAGGAAAAGTGGAAGGGAGGAAGGGAAGAATTTGAAAAACACTTGACTTTGAACTCTGTTGTTCACTTTGAAAAAGTAAATCTCGGAAAGCCTCAGTTATTCCATCTGTAAAATGGGGATGATAAAAATTACTTCCTCACAGACACTTTAACAGATTTCAATGTGCCATATAAACTGTACAGTATGATACAATACATGATATGATTTTTTTTTTTACTTGGCATTATTTGCCAAAAATCAGCCCCATTTATGCATTAGTGCTAAAAACATTCATCTTGCAGAGACTGACAACAGCTTCAAAATGTAGCCCTATGAATTGTGTCTGCCTTTTTTAGTCTGGAAGCATTTCTGATATTTTTAATGCAAGGAACCAATTCACAATTTTTAACAAGCTTCGTGTGCCTACAAGCTCAGAAAGCTTACTGTGTGCTCTCAGTACTAGAGTTCTGTAAACCTCTGTTTAAACAATGAAGCCTCTCTTAAGTCCTGTTTCAACCTGGTGCTGTTGGTCGAGGTGGAAACTAAAATTGAAAACAGATAGATGTTTTACATTTCAATGGGTTTAACATAAATGTGCATTAAGCCATTTCATGGACCGTTGCACAAATATCTTTTGCAAACTTGGTACACGTGAGCATATATCAGTAACCATTAATGTCTTCTAGAGAAATAAGGTGCAGGTCCAAAATTTTAAACAGCAAGCTCGAGTTCCTCTCACTCGAAAGAAAATGTAATGGCTTTAAGGGAATTGCTCTAATAATATCATGGCATCTGCAATGGCTGGCCAGAGCAGAGCAGAACAGAGTGTATATCACTGCAAGTCAATTTAACAAGAAATAAGCTTCCCCCTGGAGAATCTAAACTCCCTTGCCTCCCACAAAGAAAATTGAATTTTGGAGGTCACACCTTGGGTAGGTTACCAGAGAGAGAAGCTGAACATTCTTCATATGCTCTGGGAGGTCCATGGTGTTCTACCAACAAGTCGCTACCAAAGACCCTCTTCCACCTTCCCCATCCCCGCCCCCATCCCATTATAACAAGTCTTTGGAGTCCTCTAGGAAACGGCATGTGATTGTGACACTAAAGATACCAGCGACCACGCCGGATGCAACCATGTTCAAACATCCAAGTTCTGAACAGTGAGGAGTAGGATGGATACTAGGGAGGACTGGAGGGAGGAATGCAGAGGGGGTGAGGCTGTGGTGGGGGTCAGAGCGAGTCAGATAGACAGAGAGCTTTAGGTTGAAATTGACTCCTTAGCCAAATGGGAATCAACCGAACTGCTGTCACCAAAGAGAAAAACCGGTCGCCAAGTCAAGCCAAGGCGAAGTCCGGACTCCACTCCCCGGGTCGTCGGGGTGGGTGGTCGAAGGGCCTAGCGCGGTCTCGCAGAGGCGGGGAGGTGCCCCAGCGCACAGCAACTCCCGCAGCGGCTCCGGGTGGGCGCAGCCGGGCCACCGCCCCCGCCCCGCAGCAACATGTGGGGTGTTGCCACTCCGCCACCTGGGAACTCCGTCTGGCTGGAGTTCCTAGCGGACGTCCGCTTGGCCCTGGGAAGGTGCTGAATTACTCCCGGGGAAGAATCCTCCAGCCTTGAACTTGGCAGCTCCTGACATTTCCATCCCACCCTCCGCGCTCCAGCACCACACACACGCACACACACGCCGCTCTGGACCTGCCCAGGCTGCGCGCCGTGCTCTCTGCCCACTCCGGAGCAAAACGCCAGAGCAGGGTGCAGAGGCCGGGACCCACCGCTGCTGGCCCCAGGGGACAGTCCAAGCACGGGGTAGTTCCAGCGCCTCAGCCCACTCCCTGGCTTGGCCCAGGCCCCGCAGTAGCCGGGACCGCTGGCACCAACCCCATCTTCTTTTGTGCTCTCCCGGGAAGCCCGCCTCTACTCACCCGGGCTGCGCGCGGATTCCGGCCGCCAGCGGCAGCCCGCTGCCCCATCCCACGAACACTGCGGCGCCCCCAGAGTGTGCAATGCGGAGCCCCGCCAGCGCGCGGCCGGAGCCCGGCAGCGCAGGGAGGGAGCGAGGAGGAGGAGGGAGGGAGCGCGGCGGGAGGGGCGGGGGGGCGGCGGGGGGCGCGCGCGCCACTCCCACTCGCGCCGGGCACTCGCCGCCGCCCGCAGCCGCCGCCGGCCAGCCTGGGGGGCCGCGGCACCAATCACCGCGCGCGGGGGGAGCCGAGCCCTCCGCGGGGCGCGCTCATTGGCCCGGCGCGCGCGACCCAACTTCGGGAGAATCGGTCTGAGCGCCAAGTCTGCAAACTCCGGCCCGCAGGAGCCGACCGCCCCACGCAGGTGGGGCGCCCTGGCGCCGCTCTCCCGCCCGCAGGGTGAGCGGAATGGGAGGTGGATTGGGGACCCGCCGGGGAAGCCTGTTCCCAGTGAGCGTTCAAAGCGAGCAGTGTTTGCTCAGGTCGGACCGATTCCTTCCTGTGCGCGACCCCCGGCGCCTCTCCCTCGCCGCCGGCCTCACCGCGCCTAGCAGCTGCGAGCCGGGAAGCCTGGCAGTGGGAAACCGCGCGGGCCAAATCTCACTCCCCGCCGGCCCTGAGAGCTGGCGCTGAAGAGCCAGTCGAGCTCCGAACTCGGGGCATACTGAGACCACTTGACGTTTGCAATGGAAGACCCCGACTGCCGTGCGGAGGATGGAGGGGGTCGCGGGCCGGGGGGAGAGCGAGGGAGACAGGTCTTAGGAAGTGGGAATCCAGTTACGGTTTTTGGTGGGAAGAGCCCAGGGCATAACTCTCCCGCACTCTGCCAAACCCTTTCCCCAAGTAAAGCGCCCGCAGCCCTCTCGGGAGGTATTGGTTTTTCTCCTCTTTGTTGTAAACCATGTGTGACTCCTCTGCACTTTTCGATCCAGCGCCTCGCAGTGGAAGTGGTGCACGACCCTACTCTGCTCCCCTCTGCGCAGCGCCGGGGCGAGCGGGGAAGGCCCGGGCAGGTCTGAGGAAGGACTCCGCGCGTTCGCGGGCAGCTCGTGACCCGCCGCCACTCCTCCGCCCTGCGCCCGGCCGGCCCGGCTACCTCAACGGGAGCCGCCTGTCCGGAGCTACATGTGTCGCCGCTGTGGCCACTCCCCCTTCTCCTTGGACTTTCTATTCCTGGAGCTTATTTTCAGGCCTCCTCTGAATCTCCCTGTATTTGCTCTTCCCCGTAATCTGGCCCTCTCAAAGTAAAAACATCTTTATTCTTTTTTTTCTTTTCATTATAACTTCCCTCCCCAGTCCCTCTATTTGGAAGGGCCTAGGATAATGTATTTTAGATCAACAGTTCCTGGACCTCAGGAAGGTTTTCTCTTTGTTTATCTGCACAGGCTTACTCAAGTTCAGGGTTCGTGGGGCCAAAACATAATCAGCGCCCCTCAAGGTGGAAATCGCTGCTGTGCAGTCTTCCTGCTGGGCTCAGCACGCTGAATGGATTGAATACGAATTAGTCAAACGGAACCTGGAAGGGTCCCTCGGGTCTGGGCAGATTACCTCTACTGGTTAGCAGTTCTAATGAGGGCATGTCCTGGGTGTCTTCGTTGACACATTTAGTTTCCAGGGGAGAAATTCCTTCTCTGGCAGTTTCCTTCCATGTACCTACTCACTTGATTAAAAAAAAAAAAAAAAATCAGCGCATACTTTAGTCAAAACTTAATATTTGGATTCAAAATGAAGTTCAACATATGAATGCAGTTTATGAGAGTTCCTGGTGGAGGAAGAATCCTTGGGATCTCTTTTTAAAAATCTATCTTAAAAGAAGGATAGAAGGATATATACCTGAAATGTCTGCAGTGGTTATGTCTGTATGTTGGGATAATGGATGATTTTTTGTTCTTTGTACTTCACTGACTTTTCCAAAAAACGTGTAATATTAATCAGAAAAAAAAAACTTTAAAAAATTATGTTCACACCAACATGCAATAACCCCCAGAAGAGCTAAATTGTTAAATTCTCCTGCTTTACCCTTCCCCTCTGATCAATCACCAAGTCCCATAATCCTGTCTGCTAGAATAGCTTTCAGATCTGTCCCTCCCCACGGTCTCTACTGCCACTGCGCGACTCTCATCATGCCTTATGAGCGCTTTGGCAACAGCCTTTCACCGCTCTGCTCTCCAGTCAGCCGCCACGCTGCCATCTCCATTTGAGAATCGTGACCGTGATCGCGTCACTTACAAGCTTAAAATCCCGCCCCCACTGCTGTGAAGTTCAAACCAAAACTGGTTGGCAAATCCTTTCCTTGCCAGTCCGCCCCCGGCTTTCCACGTTGGCCTTGTCTTCTTCCCTCACGCATCCTTAGGCAGGATGATCCAGCCCCGTGTGCAACTTTCTGTCCATGGGCCTTCGCATGCCCATGTCTGACTTCACAGTGCTGGAATGCTCCCCTTCTCCACCTTCCCAACCCTCTCTTGCCCCCAACAGCACGTTTCTACCTCTGCTTCAAGACTCACTTCAAATGTCACCTTTTTAATGAAATCTTCAAAACTGCCAGGGGCAGAATTAGCAATTCCTCCTTTCTGTACTTCAATAGCAAGCACTTTTATTCAGTGACTGTTAATCTAGCTCATTGTGCTATATGCCAAGCACAATGATGAAAACATAGACTGTATTTGTACTCCTGGAGCCCACCGTGAGAGAGACAGACTTTAAATCAAGCCGTCACACAAATAATTTCAAACTGAGATAAATGTGATGAAACCACTACATGCACAAAAAGCAGCATGGTTCACTGAGAATGTATGTCAATCACATTTCTTACCACATGGTATTATAATATGTTGATTTATTTGTCACAAGTTCTGTATCTCATCATATTCAGCTGTGTACCCCCATGTAGAACACAGTGCCTGGCTCATAGGAGGTGCTCAGTAAAAATTTTAAAATAAAGAAATGGAGGAATAAATGAATGAGTATTTGAAACCCCATGAGGTATTTTACTTCACGTGTTTACATGCTACTGTTATACAAAATCTAAAAGACTTTAGTTTTTTTTGTTTTAAAAATTGTCATTAGATCCTTGTCTCATCTTTCTTAACCCTAACTTGGTTCTTTCTGTGCAAATTATCTAATATTTAATATCTTCCTATTTAGTTTCATATTTAGGAGATATAACTAACGTATTATTTGTAGATAATCTATTGTTGCTTGGAGGAATTTATTCTTTTTGTGTTTTGCAAATTTTACTTTAAGCATATGAAAACCCAAGGCTGAAAATTTTAGGATACAAAGCTAAAAGCACAATCCATAAGAAAAAATAAATAAAATAGACTTTCTAATAATTAAAACATTTGCTCTGCAAATAACACTATTACGAGTGTAATAGTGAAAAGACAAGGGAAAAGTGAAAATAGTGAAATAGTGAAAAGACAAGCATGGACTGGGAGAAAATATTAACAAATCATATATCGAACACAGGACTTGTAGCTAATATATACATAGAACTCTCAAAACTCAACAATAAGAAAACAAACAACCAAATTTTTTAAATGGGCAAAAGATTTGAACACTTTGCCAAAGAAGATATACAGATGACAAATGGTACATGAAATGATGTTCAGTATTATTAGTTATTAGTGAAATGCTAATTAAAACCACAATAAGAACTACTATACATTTATTAGAATGGCTAAAAAAAAAAGCCTGACAATACCAAGTGCTAACGAAGATGCAGAATGACCGAAACTCTCAGACATTGCTGATAGGGACGCAAAATCATACGGGCACACTAAAAATAGTTTTGCAGTTTCATAAAGTTCAATATACCACTAACCACGTAACTCAAAACCCCACTCCTAGATACCGGCATACCTCATTTTATTTAGCTTTACTTTATTGTGTGCACTTTGAAGATACTGCGTTTTTTACTAATTGAAGGTCTGTGGCAACATTTTTCCAACAACATGTGCTCACCTCCTGTCTCTCTGTCACATTTTGGTAATTCTCACGATATTTCAAACTTTTAAATTATTATTATACCTATTATGGTGATCTGTGATCAGTGATCTTTGATGTTACTAAATTAATTGTTTTGGGGCACCATGAACCCATATACAATGGCAAACTTAATCCATAAATGTTGTGTGTGTTCTGACTGCTCCACCAACGGGCCATTCCCCCATCTCTCTCCCTCTCCTGGGGGCCTCTCTATTCCCTGAGACACAACAATACTGAAATTAGGCCAATTAATAACACTACAATGGCCCTAAGTGCTCAAGTGAAAGGAAGAGTCACAAGTCTTTCTCACCTTAGGCCTGGCATGGTGGCTCATGCCTGTAATCTTAGAACTTTGGGATGCTGAGGCGGAAGGATTGCTTGAGGCCAGGAGTTTGAGACCAGCCGGAGCAAGAATGAGACTCCATCTCTACAAAAAATAGAAAACTTAGCCGGGCGTAGTAGCACCTGCCTGTACTCTCAGCTACTGGGGAGGCTGAAGCAGTAGGATTGCTGGAGCCCAGGAGTTTGCTCACGCCACTGCACTCTAGCACAGGTGACAGAGCAAGACCTTTTCTCAAAAACAAACAAACAAAAAACAAGTCTCTCACCTTAAGTCAAATTAAGTTTGACTTATTAGACATAATTAAGTTTAGTGAAGAAGGCATGTTGAAAGCTGAGATAGGCTTAAAGCCAAAATAGGCCAAAAGTTAGGTCTCTTGTGCCAGTTAGCCAAGCTGTGAAAGCAAAAGACAAATTCTTGAAGGAAATTAAAAGTGCTACTCAATGATAAGAAAGCAAAACAACCTTATTGCTGATATGGAGAAAGTTTTAGTGATCTGGATAGATCAAACCAGACACAGCATTCCCTTAAACTAAAGCCTAATCCACACAGCAGGGGCAGCAGAGTCCTAACTCTCTTAAATTCTACGAAGGCTGAGAGAGGTGAGGAAGCTTCAGAAGAAAAGTCGAAAGCTAGTAGAGGTTGATTCATGAGGTTGAAGGAAAGAAGACATCTCTGTAACATGAAAATGCAAGTTGAAACAGCAAGTGCTGATGGAGAAGCTGCAGCAAGTTATCCAGAAGATTTAGCTAAGATCATTGATGGTGGTTATACCAAACAACAGATTCTGTTGTCGACAAAACAGCCTTCTACTGAAAGACTATGCCATCTAGGACTTTCATAGCTAGAGAAGAGAAGTCAGTCCTGGCTTTCAAACTTCAAAGGACAGGCTGACACTCTTATTAGCGGCTAATGCAGCTGGTGATTTTAAGTCGATGCCAATGTTCATTTACCATTCCAAAAATCCTAAGAAAAGTCCTTAAGAATTATGCCTAATAGGTCAGGCGTGGTGGCTCACGCCTGTAATCCTAGCTCTCTGGGAGGCCGAGGCGGGCGGATTGTTTGAGCTCAGGAGTTCGAAACCAGCCTGAGCAAGAGTGAGACCCCGTCTCTACTAAAAATACAAAGAAATTAATCAGACAACTAAAAATACATAGAAAAAATTAGCCGGGCATGGTGGCACATGCCTGTAGTCCAGCTACTCGGGAGGCTGAGGCAGAAGGATCGCTTGAGCCCAGGAGTGTGAGGTTGCTGTGAGCTAGGATGATGCCACGGCACTCTAGTCCGGGCAACACAGTGAAACTCTGTCTCAAAAAAAAAAAAAAAAAAAGAATTATGCTTAATGTATTCTGCCTGTGCTCTAGAAATAAAACAACAAAGTCTGGATGACAGCACATCTGTTTATAGCATGGTTTACTGAATATTGTAAGCACACTGTTGAGACCTACTGCTCAGAAAAAAAGATTCCTTTCAAAATATTACTGTTCATCAACAACACATCTGGTCACTTAACAGCACTGATGGGGATGTACAATTAATGTTGTTTACATGCCTGCTAACACAACATCCATCCTGCAGCCCATGCATCAAGGAATAATTTCAATTTTCAAAACTTTTTCTTTTTTTTGAGACAGGGTCTTACTCTGTCACCCCCACTAGAGTGCAGTGGCATGATCATAGCTCACAGCAACCTCAAACTCCTGGGCTTAAGCGATCCTCCTGCCTCAGCCTCCCAAACAGTGGGGACTACAGGCATGTGCCACCACACACAGCTAATTCAAGTTTTATTTTTTAAATACATTCTGTAAAGCTATAGCTGCCATAGATAGTGATTCCTCTGATGGATCTGGGCAAAGTAAATTGAAAACCTTCTAGAAAAAGTTCACCATTCTATATGCCATTCACCATTCCTAAAAGGAGGTCAAATTGTCAACATTAACAGGCGTTTAAGAGAACAGCATCACATGCTATAGAGAGATCTTTCATGAAAGGAACAGTCAATCAATATGACAAACTTCATTGTTGTCTTAAGAAATTGCCACAGCCACCCCAACCATCAGTGACCACCACCCTGATCAGTCAACAACCATCAACATTAAAACAAGACATTCCACTAGCTAAAAGATGATGTCTTGCTAAGGGCTCAGATGATCATTAGCATTTTTTAGCAATAAAGTATTTTGTAACATAAGACATGTACTTTGTTTTCTTAGAAATAATGCTATTACACACTTAATAGACTACAGTACAGTATAAGCATAACTTTTATATGCACTGGGAAAATGACAATTTTGCGACTCACTTTATTGTGATATTTGCTTTATCAAGGTAGTCTGGAACCAAAGCCACAATATCTGCAAGGTATGTCTGTGTTTACCCAAGTGAAATGAAAGAACAATGTTCACACAAAAACCTGTAAACAAATATTTATAGCAATTTTATCACCCAAATCTTGAAACAATCCAAAAGTCCCTCAACTGGGGAATAGATGAACAAACTGTGTAGTACATCCACACAATGGAATCCTACTCAGTAATAGAAAGAATGCACTATTGATACAAACAAGGTTATGTATCTCAAATGCATTCTGATAAGTGAAAGAAAACAAACTCGAAAGACAAAATGCATACACTGGTTAAGAATGGCAGAGTATCAGCATAGAAGGATTCGAGGTTTTTCATTGGTAATGGAGCCCATCTTTGAGGTCTGAAGATCTAGATTTATATGAGGCAATTGTTTAAACCACTGTTATTTCAGATTTCCTGTCACACAGAGCTAAACCTCATTTTACCTAATATAATAAGTGCATAAGTTAATCAATTTAATAAAAATTCCACTAAATGTAAGCTTCATGAAAAGAGAATCTGTGACTATCTTATTCACTGAAATATTACTATTCCATCCCATGACACCAGTTACACAGAGGGGATACTCAATAAATATTAGTTCAATGAATGAACAGATAAGAATGAAGGTAAAGTTGGAATTTTACAGGACATAGTTTTACATTCAGATGAGTAAGTTCTCCTTCAAAGAAGCTACTTTGGCACATTACATTTTTCATTCGAGTGATGCTGCTTGCATTTGAAAATATATTCCCTTTCCCCTTTCTGCTTATTAAAATATTGCCCTTTAAGTAAAATTGTTTCCCCTAAATAAATTATTCGCTTTCTTTCTTTCCCTCAATGAGCAAACAATACATTTAATGCATCTTAACATTTTACTCATTTTTCAATATCCCAAGTAGTGTCTAATTTGTCTTCTTTTTCTCTAACAAATGTAAGAAGTTTATATAACAGGCACAGAGTTAAAATAAAAATCCAAATTTTATGCAAAGCTTGAGAGATTTTGGCTCAAAAAATCATCGTATTTCCAGATGTATCACTAAAAGTAATTTTTATTTATTGGACACTGATGGTTGACATTAAGCTCTTGAAATATCATTAAAATATTTCTGCTCTAACCAGTTTGCACAGTCAAGTGACTTTTAAAAAATCATTTACAGCTAAGCTGCTGTTATGGAATTTATTATAAGAACTCAATTTTCTATACCAGTTTTTCTACTAAGAAACAGTAATCCTGGCTGCCAGCAGAGACCCCTCAGTTGCTGTAAGACTTCCGTCAGTTTTATACCTTGTTCCTATCAGGGATCACTTTTTGCATAAGCACAGATACCATCTGATACCATCTTACGTGGGATTGACACTGTTAATTCTTCAGATAAATAAACTTGTCTTCTAATGACCCTCTGAGAATAAAAATATTGGGGGTTAAGGAGAGGAAGTTGAGGGAGATGGGCAGATATATGTAAACTAAAGAGGATATTGCAAAGACTGATTCCAAAAAAAGCCTAAAAGTTTCATTACCTTTGTCTTTCCCAGTTTCTGTCACTGTACCTGAGATCATCGAGTACAGTTTGGATTTTTCTCTATGATCTCAGTTCTTTACTCAGGGCCAAGAAAGGTGAAATGGGTAAGATTTCAAGCACTGGGTTTCCCTCATCCCATCAACTTCCCTCAGCCCCGTGGCTGATGCCTATAATTCCACCATCAAAGCAAATTTCCTTAGTCAGATGGCAAAGGGGGTTTATACTGAATTGAGCACTAATCTGAACTGTGGTCCTGGCTACCTGGGACACAGTGTTGACAAGGATCATGAGGCCAATTTGATGGATTGGTTAGCAAACTTTGGTGAATGAGGGCAATTTTAATTTCAGTGTTAGACACGTACAGATTGAGGTGGCTGCAGGGTATGCAGATAAGATTACCTAGTGGGTAGTTGGATATGCAGATCCAAAGCTAAATAGAGACATGAAGTTTTTAGACTAAAGTATAAAGTTTAAACTCTCCCCACTCTCCACGTGTGCCCATAATAGACATGGCAAACCAATCACGTGCTTGTCTCTTCTGAGCCCAACTCGACCTCAGCTCCCTTCCCAGTGCACTGCTCCTCATAGTCCCCAAGAGACAGCTGGAACAAGAAATGAAAAACAATTTTTATCACAAATTGTAAAATTAATCCAGGTTAGCACCCTGTGGGTTAGTACAATAGGACGGTAGCTAAGGAAGTTATTTATGATAGTGAAAGCATTATTCAAGTGACTGACCATGTTGTCTAAGTTGGGTAAATAAACAAAAAATTAGGAATAGACTTAAAAATGTTTTTTTTTTTCCTCATCAGTCCCAAGAATTGCTATGCCCAGGTGTTGTACTCTCACCTGGCTTCCTTAGCTCTTATGAGGATATTTGTTTGCATGGATAGTTGCTCAAATTGATATTTTTGCAGGGGGACAAATGCTGGCTTCCTGGGCTGTTTGCTGCAGAGGTTGTGAGTCACATATGGGGTCTGGCCATTGTCCATTTATATGTTGAGTTTGTCATACCCTTTCTTAATTTTCCAATTTTGAGATGCTATTGAGACTCTGTCTAAGAGGTGTTGTCCATATTGTGTAGACCTAATAAATTTAGCTTTACTTATTAATCTACAGCATTTCCTGGTGGTCTTTTGAGGACTTGGAAGTAAATAATTCTTACCTAGTGCTACACATTGGATTTTGTCAATGTTTCTTCCCCTGTTTCTTCCCCTTTTTCCCAGTGAGAGAATTCTTCCATTGAGAAAGCTGGATTCCACAATAAGATCGTACAGTTCTCTAGCAGCACATGTCCTCTCAATGCCCTCTGTGCAGGGTCTGGTTGCACCACTTTGAGAGGTTCTTGAATGTCACAGGCTCCTATGGCTTTGCTTCCAGGATCCCAGGAGCCAGTCCCTCCTCACTGTTTGGGGGACATAAGGCACAGCTTTACAAGTCTAACCCCAAAGTGCCTCTTTGCCAACATTCTCCCTGACTGGTAGATGAAGCAATTGTAGAGGGGTCATGGACTGACACTGTGAAAGTACATAGAATAATCACATTAGGAGTGTTAAATTTCCTGGGAATTCTGTGTCAATAGAATAGCAGTGAGTTTTGCTAACAGTGCACATTCATTAATTTACTAAATATCTATTGAACAAAAGGTGCATATGACAAGCTGGAAGGACAATGATGAGCAAAACATAAACATAGTTGATGCCATGCCTCATTGACCTTTCAGTCTTGTAAGGGACAAAATCATTGAACAAATAATTTAACAAATAAATATGAAATGTAAGAGTGTTAACAGGGGAATCTGGGTGGTCTTAGAAGGTATGCTTAAGGGTCTAACATCAAACTTACTTTATCATATAGTATACTCATGAAAAACGTATTTATAACAAGACATTCAAAAAATTAATTAAAAACAGCATCAGATTTTTTTCTTCTGGCCAAGATGAATTAACAGGGATTACATTTGCCCATAGACCCGAAACAACCCAAAATTGGACAATATCTGTATGAGATAATAATCTGTAAGACACTGAACATCAGACAATAAAGGACATGACCCTGAGAGACAGGAAACATTAACCACAATATATTTACTTATTTTCTGGGTTTCTCATTGTGGGGAAAAGGAGTTACAAATATGGAAAGAGGGAAAAAGAGAATAGACCCTGAGGTAATTAATTGGAATTTGAGTTGTCAATATGAACTCAATACCTGGTCCCACATAGGGAGGTACTTTAAGATTTAGCCTTTTAAATGACAATGACCTTTGTGTATGTCTTCTGTATATCTCTCTTTAATATCATTCTTTCACTGAAGTCCCCTCAGGAGAAGGAAGTTCAGTTCATAAAATCCTTGTACCCAGAAAACTTGAGGACCTTGGCCTTCTGATGGTAGCTCATTGAGGTTTTCTTTGGCCCAGTCACTGCAGGTTGCTGCTAAAGCATAATTCTCTAAAATTAAAAAAAGTAACTCTCATACAAATATAATGTGAGTATGTGTTAAACGTTTTATTCAACTCAGTTAATAAGGAAGCAAGAAGACATTAAAAGTAACCAAAAGAGCATTTGAGAAGTGGGAGCGTGTGAATGTGTGTGTGTGTGTGTGTGTGTGTGTGTGTGTGTGTGTTGTGTGTGCACACAATAAAGAAATGTCAGGATAAGATGACTGGGTAAAAAAACTGGTCCATAAACTATGAACCGTAAACTTAGGGGTTGTCTTTTCCACTGGGCAGGAATTATTCACATTTCCACCAGACAAAAATCTGCCTGTTACCTTGAGACCTTTCATCAATAGTAGGCATTTCCCTAGGTAACCTTTGGGTGGCTTTGCCCTTGGATGGCACAGAAAGGATGTGCTACCCACCTTTTTTCCTTATTTCCAAGTTTTACATAATATTTGTAATATTTCTTAGGTGAAGGAGATGTGAACCAGTCCCATCAGTAATGGGGAAAGTGAGTGTTTTGATGAACTCTAGTCTTCCTACCAAAGAATTGCTTGGCTCCCTTGCTAGTCACCCAAGAAGTGAGAACAACTCACAGAGTGAAGTCACCTTATCTCACAAATAGCACATTCTTAGTTACAACTAGGGTTTAGAGCAAGCTTTACCAAAATCTGAGGGGCAGGTAGGGGAAAGTTGTGATTGAACATGTTTTAAAAATTATAATTTGGGAAGCATACAGAGAAAAATAAACTGTACTTACGTCATCAACTTCCCTAAGCTACAAAGGATTAAATAAATATTCTGACAAACCCGAATGAAAACCTCGATGACCTTGAAATGAAACAATATAAAGGAAAAAAATAATTTACATTCTAGGGAAATACTAAAAAATATTAAAATGGCAGATGGATTAAAAAAAAGATAAGACCTAAAAAAAAATCCAGAAATTAAAACATCAATTCTTGGAAAAATGGCAAGTTAACTATTATTTTTAAAGTTCTTCGAACAAATCACTACACGGGGACCCATGACTTGGTACAAAGGTCAATGGAACAAAGTAGCAAATATTGCAGGTCTTCCATAGAGACTATTCATTCTATTTTTCTGTGCAGGTCAAACCCTTTCCACAGTGCCTCCTATTCTCTTCAAGGAAGACTGGAGGCTGGAATCATCTGCAGGCCTGGTCACTCACATGTCCACTCAATGGATGCTGGCTGTGCATTGCGACCTCATGTGGGTCTCCAGCCAGAACGCCTACCCCTGCTCTTTCCATGTGTCTGCTTGGTTTCCTCACAGCACGGTGGCTGGCTACCAAGGGTGAGCATCTCAAGAGAGAAAGAACAAGGTAGAAGACTTCTGTGACATAATTGCTTTCTGTGACCTAGCTTCAGAAGTCGGGTGGTGTCACTTTTGCCAAAATTTGCTCTTTCAAAACAAATCACTAGATTCTACCTTTTGATGGGAAAAGTGTCCGAGAACTTGAAGATATGTTTTAAAACCACCACAACAGTGACGCTTTGTTATTCATCCTTTTTTGTTCATTATAGTATGTTTTGTGGCCATGGTGGGGGACAGGTCTCAATCTGGAAACTCATGTTCTTCAGTTTGGTTATTGATTTAAAATTTTCCTATCATCTATTTCCTATGTCATTTCTTTATGGCATGTGTGATGTTTGGAATCCCTAAAGTTCGTGTGTTAAAAACTTAATCCCCAATGCAACAGTGTTGGAAGGTGGGGCCCAATAAGTCTCTTAGGTCATGAGACTCTGCCCTCAAGAATGGATTAATGACATTATCGCAGTAGCCGGTTAGTTATTTCAAGAGAGGGTTTGTTCTAGAAGTGAGTTTGGCCCTCACTTGCAGTTGCACTTGTCCTCTCGCACTCTCCTGCCCTTCTGCCTCCACCATGGGATGATGTAGTGAGAAGGCCCTCGCCAGATGCCAACACCTTGACATTGAACTTCCTAGACTCCGTAACTGTGAGAAATAAACTTCTTTTCTCCATAAATTACCCAGTCTGTGGTATTCCATTATAGTAACACAATATGGTTGAAGACGGTATGCCTACTAGATTTTTGGACCTGCTATAAATATTCTCTAATTTTCTTTTCTCTCCTATTTTCTCTCTCTCTCTTTATTCTAGTTTCTAGGAAATTTCTCCAACTATCTTTCAATCCTTATAACAATTTTTTTAAATTTCTGCTAACTTATTTATCATTCCCAAAAGCTCTTCTTTTTTTTTTTCCCAAGAGCTCTTTTTAACCTTCTGTTCCGATTTTCTGGTAGCCTGTTCTTGTTACATGAGTCCAATATTAATCATTTCTCTAAGGATATTTATAAATTTAGCTTTCATTATAAAATCTCATACATATATTACACAAACTTAGAGTACTATGATGACCACCCCCCTCCATGTACTCATAACCTAGCTTCTCTGAAGGTAAAAGGCAACTGAAGGCTGCAGTGCTGAAAACAAAGGATTAAGTAAAAATCTATATTCTGCAGCTGAGATCTCAGCCCTCCCCCCGTTCAGCTATCAGAAGGCTAGTAGACCTGTTTCCCCCTGTATTAATTTCCTAGGGCTTGCCATAACAAAGAACCACAAATTGGGGGGCTTCAAACAGCAGCCCCCCAATGTGTCTTCTCACATTCTGGAGGTTAGAAGTCTAAAAGCAAGGTGTCCTCGAGGGCTCTGAAGGAGAATCTGTTCCATGCCTCTCTCCTAGCTTCTGGTGCTTGCCCACAGGCCTTGGTGTTCCTTGGCCCGTAGATGCATCTCCCTAATCTCTGCCTCTATCATTACCTGGTGTTCTTCCTGGGTGTCTTCTGTCTCCTCTGTTTTCTCTTCTTATAAGGAGAAAAGTCATTTGATTAGGGCCCAACCTAATCCAGTATGACCTCATCTTAATTACAAACACCATTATTTCCAAATAAGATTACATTCTGGGCAACCAATGGTCAGGACTCCAACATATCTTTTTAAGGGATACAATTTGACTTATAACACATACCCATCCACTCCCCATCGCAGGAGACTGGCTGGTAGTCTTTGCTAAACTCTTCCAAACTCCTGGTTTATCCCAAGACAACCTCAGCCCCGGCTCCCCTACCTTTCAGGTCTTCCCTTTTTAACAACCTAATCTTTCTGGTAAACATAGTCAACAGTACTGTTTTTTATGACTACTCCTATATACATTAATATATTTCACCTCTGAGTACTCACTTGGAAAAAAACCAATATTAAAGCATTTTCCGGCCGGGCGCAGTGGCTCACACCTGTAATCCTAGCACTCTGGGAGGCCGAGGCGGGCGGATTGTTTGAGCTCAGAAGTTCGAATCCAGCCTGAGCAAGAGCAAGACTCCGTCTCTACTAAAAATAGAAAGAAGTTAATTGGACAACTAAAGATATATAGAAAAAATTAGCCGGGCACGGTGGCACATGCCTGTAGTCCCAGCTACTCGGGAGGCTGAGGCAGAAGGATCGCTTGAGCCCAGGAGTTTGAAGTTGCTGTGAGCTAGGATGACGCCATGGCACTCTAGCCCGGGCAACACAGTGAGACTCTGTCTCAAAAAAAAAAAAAAGCATTTTCCTAGTGTTCTACTCCTGACTGAGACATGTTTTTAAACTGCCATTATGTTTTAAATCCATTTCACAGGGTTTTAGGACTGCAGTAACTACCTAGTTTGTCTTTGTAAGCCTAAACTGAAACTTGAAAGGAAACCTAGAATATAGGGATAAACTCTCAATCCCTTAGCAAATTGCATTTTTGTTAAGTATCCCTCATTTTTTCTCATACAGATACAGGGACACATGTCTTACAGGGAATTCCTTTAATTGTAGTCTTTGCCACTCACAGCCAAAAATTGCCTCTGTGTGTGTGTGTGTGTGTGTGTGTGTGTGTGTGTGTGTGTGCACACGGTGGGAGTGGTGGCCTCACACAGATTTCAAGTCCTTTCCCCATTTTTTAATCAAAATGCAGACAGCATTGGGTGGGTAGAGTCCTGAGTAAACTGCCTTTCAAGCATGGGCCAGATTTCTACTATTGTGTTGTGAATGAGCTGCTGTCTATTGGGAAGGACAGGGGGGCTCCTGCAGATTTCACACCTTGTCACCAGCCACCTCCACCATGGAGAGAACAGCCTGTAGGCATCTGTTCCCTTTGAGTAACTGCCACTCTCCAAAGGGTTTTATCTTTTCCACAGTACAAAACATGCTTCACACAAAGTCCATTCCTGATTCAATGAGGGGCACAAAGAAAATTCTTCTCAGGGGTTAAGTAAATGATCTAAAATGTAGGGGATACGAAGTTTCGCATTTTTTCCTACTGGCTGCATCTTATCAAAGGAAAGATTCTTATTGCTGAATCATGAGCAGCTGATGGTGTGCATTAGTTAATTTATTGGAGTAAAAAGAAAAAAGGGAGAACTAATAAGTATTTTAGTCGAGACACAGGAGCCTTTCTATACAACGGAGTAAAAAAAAAGCCTGGTAAGATGTATTTTTCTGTATTTCTTCAGTCTGCCTGGGGGCAGTGCAGCCCCTGTCTTTGAACAAGGTCAGGTGCATTGTGCATACCCATGATTTGAAGAGCATTGAAAGATTCCTGCAGGGGGTGTAGCCCCAGTAACAAATGGGTCCGTGGGGGAGGAGAAGGGACCCCACACAGATTGCCTCTTTATCTCCCAAAGGTAGGAGCCCTGCAGGCTCTTAACTAGCAGAGGTGGGTTAACACCTGCTCCCAGAAAGAATGTACTCAGGCTCTCTGGTCACAGGTAGCTAACTTCCTGATGGGCAGGGCTGGAGGCCCCTCTGAGGGGAAATTTTTCTCTATCCATAGCAATGGTAAATGGATGGTAGACAACTGTACAATGTTTTCCAAGTTGTAAGGTCAACAAGCAGTAGCTCTCAAAGCATGTAGCAAGGGGAAAGAAAAACCCTTAAAATGTCAAATATGTACACATTTGTATACAGCTGTCCATTTTTGTATTTTAACATTACCTTTGGATACATAAATATTTTTGTTAAGCATCATAGTGCACTTAATTGAGTAATTAAGAAAATTTGAGATGCATGGAGTAAATCAATCTGATAATTGATATTTATATCGAGAATTACTGTGTGTGGCTACCAGAGAATATGTCATTCGGGGAATACTTTAATGATAAGTCATGCTCCCTGCTTTTAAGCAGTTGGCAGATTATTTGGAAAACGGGACATGCATACACATAACATTTCTAACAAATCAACAAGTACTGACTTGTAAAACATATCACAAGTAGTAATAGACAATGTCAATGCTCAGGCTCTGTCAAGTGGAGGAATAAATAGGAGTCAATCATAGGTATCTTCCAGAAGGATTTTTTGCATTATCACAGAGGATGTGGAGCTCACTGTGGAGATGGGGGCTTGAAAGAAAACTCATTTATTTACCATTTTCAAATGAATTAATTCAGACTTTTATAAAGGCTGTGAGTTCACCTTTCTGCTCTGAACATATTACCAATGACAGATGAAATATTTAAAAAAAGGAAAAGAAAAGCAGGAAGATCTAACCAGGCTCTGGTACAAGATAAACATCTCCGTGGACCAGAAACAAAAGAAAAACATAAATTGTGGGTTGTCTGGGCTCTGGAAGTAGGCAACAGCGAGAGTTTGGTCCCTGTGGGACAAGGAGCTCTAACCGTCAGTGAGACCTGGTGCAGAGCCAGGCTTCCTGTTTGATGCCAGAAGCGGACAGGGCCCTCCACCCTGCTAGGACTGTGGCTTCAGATGAAGCTGAGAGCCTGTAGCGACCAAGGGGGAAGATGAAGTGTGACTCCCAGGAACTGAGGTGCAGACTCAGCAGTGGATCTGCCATAGCTCTCGGTGTCCCCTAGGGGAAGTACATCCCAAGCTCGAATGTAAACCTGGTTCTGCTTTAGGTGTAGCAGAGCTGAGCTAGGTGCAGAAAACCACCAAATTCTTAGGCAGGGAAAGGTTTGGAGAAGATACTCAAATAGGCTGCAAACCAAAATTTCAAAATGCATGAAGAAGACTAATTTCTCAAAGGACAACCAAGAAACAAAAAATTGGGAGTGCAATTTACTCCAGAAAGAGTAATTCACACCAAATGAAAGATATTTTAGAAAATAGTCTGAAAAGACGTCAGCATTAATTTGTTAGGATGGTTCAAAGATGTAAATAAAGGCATTTATGCATTAAAGAAATACATTATGGAATAGAACTAGTCAGAAATGAAATGAAAATGAAACAAATTAAATCACATCCTCAGTTCCGACATTGCTAGAAAGGCTAGTAACAAGCCTAGGTCATAATCGGACTCCTTCACATACCTAGGAAGGGATGATGAATCCGTGATGCTTACACACCATTATTAGATGAATGGAAGATCTCTGTTGTTAGTCCATCCTGGTCATTGTTAATATCCTCATGTCTAGGCCCTATGGTCCCCTGCGATGACTGAGCTGCTTGAGTTACAGGGGGGTGAAGATTGTACTGAAGCTAAGAGCCCTCCTGTCCTGGGCTCTGCCTTCCTGGTGTGCAGGTCATGTCACTGACCAGAATGCCACCAAGGAGGAGGACATTGGTCCCACTGTTCTTAGGGCATTACCATCACTTCTGTGTTTAAATATATTATACCTGTTCTCAGGCCCTACTCAGAAATTTTTGATTCCCTAGATCTGGGGCAAGCGTTGGAAATTTGTGTTTCTAAAAAGCTCCTCTTGTGATTCTTACTCAGCAGGCCCAGCATTTGGGAAACACTGATACTGTTTATAATCCTCATTTTTCAAGTGATAAAACCAGGCAGAATCAAAGAGAATAATACTTGCCCAGGTCCCACGGTTAACTGTTGCCAGAATAAAGCCCGATTCTTTCTTCTGCTTATTTTAGGTTTAATTCCTTCTTCTTTTTCTAGTTTCTTAGGCGTGAACCAAAGTCATTGATTTCAGACTTTTCTTCTATTTTAATGAAGGTGTTTACTACTATAAATTTCCTTCTAAGTACTGCTTTAGGAATCCCACAGATTCTGATATATTGTATTTTCATTTTCATTCCACTGAAAATATTTTTTAATTTCCCCTTTGAATTCTGCTTTGACCCATGGGTAATGTATAAGTGTGTTACTTATTTTCCAAATATTTGGTGATTGTCCACATATCTTCCTTTTATTGATTTCCACTTTAATCCCTCTGTGGTTAAAGAACAAACTGTGTGTGACTCGAATCCTTTTTAATTTATTGAAACTTATTTTATGGCCCAGAATATGGTATATCATGGCAAATGTTCTGTGTGCCCTTGAGAAGAATGTGTCTTCTGCTGTAGATGGGTGGACTATTCTATAAATGTTAACCAAATCAAGTTGCATAGGAGTGTTCAAGTTTCTTGCTGATTTTGTACCTACTTCATCTATCAATTATGGAGAGAAGGGTGGTGAAACCTCCAACCATAATTATGAGTTTTTCTATTTCTCCTTGCAGTTCTATCAGTTCTGGCTTCATGTGTTTTGAAGCTCTGTTGTTAGCTATATAAATATTTAGGATTGGTATGTTCTCTTGTCAAACTGACCCCTTTATCAATACGAAATGGCCATTTATTTTTTTACCTCTGGTATTAGTCTTTGTTATGATATCTACTTTGTTTGATATTAGTACAGCCAGTCCAACTTTCTTTTGATGAATATTAACATGGTATATCTCTTCTACCCTTTTCCTTTTAACCTATTTGTGTCTTTATATTTAAGGTGGTTTTCTTACAGACAGCATAGATTTGAGTCTTGCTTCTTTTATCCAATCATCTCTACCTTTAATTTTATTTTTATTTGTTATTTCAGAATATTACAAGAATAAAAACATTTTGGTTACATAAATTGCATTTGTACAATTTGAGTTAAGGTTATGAGTGTGCCCATTCCCCAGATAGTGTGCATTGTACCCATTAGGTGTGAATTTATCCATCCTCCCGCCCCCCCTTCCACCTGCTTGGTTTCACATAAATGTTACTTCCATATGTGCACGTAAGTGTTGATCAATTAGTTGCAATTTAACGGTGAGTACATGTTGTGTTCGTTTTTCCATTCTTGTGATACTTCGCTTAGAAAAATGGTCTCCAGTTCCATCCAGGTTAGTACAAGAGGAATTAGTTCACCATTTTTTTAATGGCTAAGCAGTACTCCATGGTATACATATAGCACACTTTATTAATCCACTCATGTATTGATGGGCACTTGGGTTCGCTCCATATCTTTGCAATTGGGAATTGTGCTGCTATAAACATTCAGGTGCAGGTGTCTTCTTTACTTAATGTCTTTTTTTCCTTTGGGTAAATACCCACTAGTGGGATTGCTAGATCAAATGATAGTTCTACTTTTAGTTCTTTGAGATATCGCCATACTACTTTCCATAGAGGTTGTAGTAGTTTGCAGTCCCACCATCAGTGTATGAGTGTTCCTATCTCTTTGCATCCATGCCAGTATTTGCTGTTTTGAGACTTTTTGATAAAAACCATTCTCACTGGAGTTAAGTGATATCTCATTGTGGTTTTGGTTTGCATTTCCCTGCTGATTAGAGATGTTGAGAATTTTTTCATATGTTTATTGGCCTTTACTCAATTTTCTTTTGAAAAGTTTCTGTTCATGTCTTTTGTGCACTTTTTAATGGGGTTGTTTGATTTTTCTTGCTGACTTGCTTGAGTTTTTATAGATTCTAGTTATCAGCCCATTATTGGATGTATAGTATGCAATTATTTTCTCCCATTCTGTAGGTTGTCTGTTTGCTCTTATGATAGTTTCCTTGGCTGCACAGAAGCTTTTTAATTTGATCAGGTCCCATTTATTTATTTTTTTTATTGCTGTGATTGCCTTTGGGGTCTTTTTCATAAATTCTTCGCCTAGGCCAATGTCTATAAGAGATTTTCCGACATTTTCTTCTAGAATTCTTATAGTTTCATGTCTTGGGTTTAAGTCTGTTATCCACCATGAGTTGATTTTTGTGAGAGGTGAAAGGTGCGGATTCTGTTTTAGTCTTCTACATCTGGCTATCCAGTATTCCCAGCACCATTTATTCAATAGGGATTCTTTTCCCCAGTGTATGCTTTTGTCTGCTTTGTCAAAGATTAGATGGCTATATGAGGATGGTTTTATATCTGGGTTCTCATCTATGTCTCTGTTCCTGTGCCAGTACCATACTGTTTTGGTTACTATAGCCTTGTAGTATAGCTTGAAGTCTGGTAAATCAATGCCTCCCAATTTGTTCTTTTTGCTTAAGGTTGCTTTGGCTATATGGGATCTTCTCTGGTTCCATATGAAGCATAGAATTATTTTTTCTAGATCTGTGAAAAATGATGTTGGTATTTTAATAGGGATTGATTGTATTGAATCTTTAGATCACTTTGGGTAGTACAGACATTTTAAAATTATTGATTCTGCCAATCCATGAGCATAGTGTGTTTATCCATCTGTTTATGTCCTCTGCTATTTCCTTTTTCAATGTTTAATAGTTCTCCCTCTTTAGTTAAATACATTCCTAGGTATTTTATTTTCTTAGTTGCTATCATCAAAGGTATTGAGTTTTTGATTTGGCTCTCAGCTTTACTGTTGTTGGCATATATGAATGCTACTGATTTGTGTACATTGATTTTGTAATCTGAGGCTTTGCTGCATTTATTTATCAATTCTAGTGGTCTTTTGGCAAAATCTTTGGGGTTTTCTAGATATAAGATCATATCATCAGCAAACAGTGATAGTTTGATCTCTTCAGCCCCCATGTGGATACCCTTGATTTCCTTCTCTTGTGTGATTGCTCTGGCTAGGACTTCCAGCACTATGTTAAATAGAAGTGGTAATAGTGGGCAACCTTGTGTGGTTCCAGTTCTAAGCAGGAATGCTTTCAATTTTTCTCCATTCAGTATGATGTTGGCTGTGGGTTTGTTGTGTATGGGTTTTATCATTTTCAGGTAAGTCCCATCTGTGCGTATTTTGTTAAGCATTCTTATCATAAAAGGGTGCTGAATTTTTTTTTTTTTTTTTTGGAGACAGAGTCTTGCTCTGTTGCCTGGGCTGGAGTGCGTGGCATCAGCCCAGCTCACAGCAACTTCAAACTCCTAGGCTCAAGCAATTCTTTTCCCTCAGCCTTCTGAGTAGCTGGGACTACAAGCATGCGCCACCATGCCTGGCTAATTTTTTCTATATATATTTTTAGTTGTCGGGATAATTTTTTTTTCTTTTTTTTTTGAGACAGAGTCTCATTCTGTTGCCTGGGCTAGAGTGCCGTGGCTTCAGCCTAGCTCACAGCAACCTCAAACTCCTGGGCTCAAGCGATCCTACTGCCTCAGCCTCCCGAGTAGCTGGGACTACAAGCATGCACCACCATGCCCGGCTAATTTTTTCTATACATATATATTTTCAGTTGTCCAGATAATTTTCTTTCTATTTTTAGTAGAGACGGGGTCTCGCTCTTGCTCAGGCTGGTCTCGAACTCCTGACCTTGAGCGATCCACCTGCCTCGGCCTCCCAGAGTGCTAGGATTACAGGCGTGAGCCACCACGCCCAGCCTAATTTCTTTCTATTTTTAGTAGAGAGGAGGTCTCACTTTTGCTCAGGCTGGTCTCGAACTCCTGGCCTCAAGTGATCCTACCGCCTCAGCCTCCCAGAGTGCTAGGATCACAGGCATGAGCCACCGTGCCTGGCTGGGTGCTGAATTTTGTCAAATGCTTTTCTGCATCTATTGAGAGGATGATATGGTCTTTATTTTTACTTCTATTTATGTGGTGAATTACATTTATAGATTTGCGTATGTTGAACCATCCCTGCATTTCCAGGATGAAGCCTACTTGGTTGTGATGGATTATTTTTTTGATGAGCAGCTGAATTCGGTTGCTAGGATTTTATTGAGAATTTTTGCATCTGTATTCATGAGGGATATTGGTCTGTAGTTTTCTTTTTTTGTTGACTCCTCTCCTGGCTTTGGTATCAAGGTGATGTTGGCTTCATAAAACATGTTGGGGAGGATTCCTTCCTTCTTGATGTTATGGAATAACTTCTGCAGGATAGATATCAATTCTTTGCAGGTCTGGTAAAATTCGAATGTGAAACCATCTGGTCCAGCATATTTTTTTGTTGAAAGATTTTATATTTCTGCTTCAATTTCATTACTTGATATTGGTCTGTTCAGGAATTCTATTTCTTCCTGATTGAGCCTAGACAGTTTGTCTGTTTCTAAGAATTTGTCCATTTCCTCCACGTCTTCAGGTTTCTGTACATAGAGATTTTTATAGTATTCAGAAATGACATTTTGTATTTCCATGGTATCAGTTGTAATTTCTCCTTTTTATGCCTCATTGAGCTTATTAGAGTCCTTTCTTTTCTGCTTCTGGTTAATCTAGTGAGAGGATTGCCAATTTTGTTTATCTTTTCAAAGAACCAACTTTTTGTTTCATTAATCTTCTGTATAGTTCTTTCGTTATCAATTTCATTTAGTTTTGGTCTGATCTTGGTTATGTCTTTTCTTTTGCTGGGTTTGTGATTCGTTTGCTCATCTTTTTGCACTTCCTTGAGACAATTCATCAGATTGTTGATTTGTAATCTTTCAGTCTTTTGGACGTGGGCTTGTGTGGCTATGAATTTTCCTCTCAGGACTGCTTTAGCTGTGTCCCACAGATTTTTGAAAACTTGTGTCTCCTTTATCATTTAGCTCAAAGAATCTGTTGATTTCCATCTTAATTTCCTCCTTGACCCAATAATCATTCAGCAGAAAGTTGTTTAGTTTCCGTGACTTCATGTACAGGTGAGTGTTTCTGTCAGAGTTGGTTTCTAATTTTATTCCACTGTGGTCTGATAAGATGCATGGTATAATTTCTATTTTTTTAAATTTTTTGAGACATGTTTTGTGGTCTAGGATGTGGTAAGTCTTAGAGAATGTTCCATGAGCTGAGGAGAAGAACATATTCAGTGGTTTTGGGGTAGAGAGTTCTGTAAATGTCTGTTAGGCCCGTTTGTTCTAGCATTCTACTGAAGTCATTTGTTTCTTTGTTTATTCTCTGTTTGGAGGATCTGACCTGTTCTGTCAGAGGGGTGTTGAAGTCCTCAGACATTATGGTGCTGCTGTTTATTATTTTGTTTAGATCAAGTAGGATTTGCTTTATGAATCTGGGCACACCTGTATTAGATGCATAAATATTTAGAATTGGTTTGTCTTCTTGTTGGATTGTTCCCTTTACCATTATAATGACCATCTTTGTCTTTCTTTACTTTTGTTAATTTTAACAACAAAAGTACATTATCTGATATGATACACTAGCTTTCTTTTGGATTCCGTTTGCATGGAATATTGTTTTCTATCCCTTCACCTTGAGTTTGAATGAATCCTGTGGGTTAGATGTGCTTCCTGGAGATAAGAGATATTGGCTTGTATTTTTTTTATCCATTCAGTCAGCCTATGTCTCTTCAGTGTGAGTTCAAGCCATTCACACTTATTAAAAGAATTGATAAGTGGAGTGGATTTCTGTTCATTCTGTTGAGTAGAACTTTGTTGCTTTGTTTTATCTCTCGAGCCATTGTGGTGTCTGGGCTTTCACCTTTAGCTTTTAGGTGACTTTACAGGTGGATGTTTGTTGTGCTGATCCATGTATAATGCAGTTCTGAATCCTTCCTGGAGGGCAGGTCTAGTCTTGACAAAGTCCCTCAGCATTTGCTTGTCTGAGAAAGTCTTTATTTCCTCCTCATATATTAAACTTAATTTTATGGGTTAAAAAGTTCTATTCTGGCCATTATTCCATTTGAAAAACTGACAGTGATGCCCCAATCCCTTCTGGCTTGTAAGGTCTCAGTTGAGAAGATGTTTATAGTCAGCCTGATTGGTTTTCCTTTGTAAGTTACCTGATGCTTTTGCCTTATGGCTTGTAGGAGTGCCTCTTTTGTGTTTGTTTTGTCCAGCCTGATGACTATCTGTCATGGTATTTGCCTCTTTGTGATGAATTTCCCAGGAGTCTTTGACCTTCTTCTACCTGGATATCTAGATTTCTGGCAAGATCGGGGAAATTTTCCTCGATTATTTCCTCAAATAGGTTTTCCAACCCTTGAGTATTTTCTTCTTCACCCTCAGGGATGCTTATGATCCTTATGTTAGGGCTCTTTACATAACATCATATTTCTTGTAGCCTTTGCTCCTTCCTCTCATTTCTCTGTTCTATCTCTTTGACTGACTTGTTTAATTGAAAGGTGTTGTCTTCAAGCTCTGAGATGGTTTCTTCTGCCTGATCTAATCTATTCTTAAGGTTTTCTAATGTGTTTTGTATTTCGTTGAATGAATTCTTTCATATTCAGAATTTCTGTTTCATTTTTCTGTAATAATTCAATTTCTTTAGTGAATTTTTCATTCATTTCCTGCATTGTTTTTGTGATTTCTTTGTGTTGGCTTTCTATTTTACCTTGTATTTCATTAAGCTTTCTTACAATCCATGTTCAAAATTCTTCATCTGTCATTTCAATATTCTAATTTTGGTTGGTATCCATTGCAAGAAAGCTGGTGTTCTCTTTTGGAGGTGTCCTTTCACTCTGATTCTTCATTTTTCCTGGAGTTCTTTCACTGATTCCTTCTCATGTAGAGCAGCTGTTTCTTCTTACTTTTGGATTTTCTTCTGTTTAGATAATGACTTGCCCAGTTTCATCTCTGAACCAGTAGGTGGTGCTTGTGGGTGAAAAGAGACTATATCCTGTAGTTTATTAATTCAGTAAATGCTACAAATGGGTGAAAATTGACCTCCCTGTCAGTAGATTGTGCTTACAAAAGGAACAACCTGCAATGTTGCTTTGGGGTCATGTGACCAGCTCTGGTTCTTAAAGAGAAGTATTCAAATGCCCCAGATGGTGGGTGGGGCCCTGGAACTTCCAGGTGAATCCTTATTCTCCACCACAGCAGAAATGGGTAGAGGAGTGAGGCTGGGCAGGGCTAGGTTGGGTGAGCCTGCCCTCAAGCTTCCCAAATGATGGCAAAGGATCTTCAGTGGTCAAAGGTCCATTTCTCTCCTCTAGGCAAAGCTGCCAGGGAGGGGCTGAAGTGGCCCCACTCAACCAAAGTCTGCATGTAGAGGCGGGGCTGTCTGAGACCCACAATACCGCAGTATGGAAAAGGCCTCACTCCTTTTCACTCTCCCCTATTCCATGGTTTCCCCTGGGCCTCTGCCGGCAGGTGGGGCCTCAAGCCAGCTGAGCTCCCCCACAACTGTGACGCAGGCTGGGAGGTTCACTTCCTAGTATTCTGCCCTGAGCTGGGATAATTGCCCTCTTTTGGGAGGAGGGGTCCCCACAACCACGTTGCTGCTAGAACCCACACTGCACTCTCCTACCTGTTCTGCCCCTGTGGGCACTCATACCTTCAAAGACTAATTCACAGATATTCTCTCTGTGCCCCAGACAATGTGATCAAGACCTGGGGTTATGGGATCTGGCCTGTGGGCCAATCCCCAGGTTCCAGAGATCAACCCCTGATCATGCCAGGGAGAAGCAAGCTGGTCCCAAATCACCCAAGGGGTGCCTCTACCTTGGGTTGTGTCCGGCTCTGATGGGGCCATCAGGCAAGCAGCACCAAGGAGGGCTAGTAGGCAGGGAGCTTCGGTCCAAGCACCCCTCAGTTCAGTTCACTGCAGGACCCCAAAAGGAAAGGCTGAGCCCTGATCCCTCTGAAAGCCTCCACATGGCAGCTCAATTGTCTCTCTCCACAGCCACAGGGTGAGGGAGGGGAAAGGGAGAAAAAGAGTCTGGGTTGAGGAAAGCCACTCTGGTCATCTCCAACCTTCTCTCCAGGAGGCAGTCCACCCAGAATGACTGGGCTCAGGAGTCACGCAGATCATCTGGGACCCACTGGACCCCTGTGGCTCCTGCATTCTGGGCCAGAGTTGGGAAATGTCTGTGTGGGGAAGAGCAAGACAAAACCTGAGGAGTTGAAGCCCCCTGAGAGGACAGAGGTGCATGGTGGGTAAAGAAGCAATAAGGTGCCTGTCATCAGGGCTCACGTGTGTGGAGTGGCAGGCGCATTGGGAGAGCTAGGAGCATGGCACCCTGTCCACCAGAAGCTCCCAGCTCACTGGTGGCAGCAATCTCTGGGCTCCTGTGGGCAGAAAGTCCCTCCAGCAGCTCAGGATCCCACCAACTGTCTGAGATGCAAGGAAGGGAGAAACTAACCACTCCACCTACCCTTCTCACTGGTCTCCCAGCCTTTTAGGGGTTGATCTCTCCTACACCTTACTCCTTCCAATTCTGCTCCACAACTTCTTCCCATGGAGTCTCCTGAAGGTTCTGGCACCCTTCCTTCAGACCATCATCTTATTTATGTTTTTCTGTCTTTTTGGCTTTTCTCTTTCATCTAAAACTTCTTCTTACTGAGATACCCTGGCTGGTGGTATCTCTGGTCTACCATCTTTGAGTGACTCCAGATCATATCATCTCTACCTTTTAATTAGAATTTTTAGTTTATTTTTATTTAAGGTAATTATTGATATGGTTAGGTTTAAAATCTACCATTTTGCTATTTATCTTCTATTTGTTCCTTTTTCCTCTTTTTCTGCCTTCTCTTCAATTATTTTGTATGATCCCACCTTACCACCTCTGTTGATTTATTTAGAGATATCTCTTTGTTTCATATTTTTAGAGGTTTCTTTAGAGTTTATAGCATATAATTTCAAATTATCAAAATCTACCTTAGATTAATTCAATACTACTTCATGCATAAAAATCTTAACAATAGCATAGTTTCATTTTTCCCCTCCCAGGCTTTGTTGTATTATTATCATATATTGCACTCTTCCTATGTTAGAAACTTCACTTGACACTATCATTTTTGTTTAAATGGTCAATTACTTATTTAAAAATATGTAAATAATAATAAAATATGTTATATCCTTATCCATGTACTTACCATGTCTGGTGCTCTTCATCGTTTTGTGTAGATTCATATTTCTACCTAATATCATTTTCTTCTCTCTAAAAGACTTCCTTTAATGTATTAATATGGTTCTATTCATGATAAAAATCTTTCCTCTTTATTTGTCTGGCAAAAAAGGCCTTTGTTTTGCCCTCGTTTTTGAAAGATACTTTTTTGTGTATAAAATTCTAGGACAGTCTTTCTTTTAGTACTTTAAGACTATTTCTCCACTGTCTTTTCACTTGCATTGTATCCTATGAGAAATCTGTAGTCATCCTTATCCTTGTTCCTTTTTATATAATGTGACTTTATTCCCTGGATGTTTGTAAGATTTTATCTTTATTACTGGTTTGGAACATTTTGATTATTATATATTTTGGAGCAGTTTTGTTTCTGTTTCTTGTGCTTTGGCTTCTTGAGCTTCTCTAATCTGTAGATTTATAATTTTCACACAATTTAGAAGTTTTTCAGCCATTATCCTTTAAAATATTTTTTTTTCTCCTCTCCTACCCCTTGGAGGACTACAATTACATGTTTATTCAATTGCTTGAAGTTTTCCCACAACTCACTGAAGCTCTGTTCATTGTTTAATTCTTTTTTCTTCTATGTTTCATTTTGGATAGCTTCTATTTCTATGTCTTCAGTCTCAGTCTATCCTTCTAATGTCCAATGTGACATTAATCTCATCTAGTGAGCTTTTTTCCCTGGTAATTTACAGGTTCAGAGAAACTTCTCTAGTAACAAACTATAGAAATGATCCCTAAAAGTATAGCCTTCACTCAGTGTACCTTGTACCTCAAACATTGTAGTTTTCATCTTTAGGAGTCTGATTTGAATCTTTTTCACTTTTTATTTCCTTACTAACAATCTTGAGTCTTTCCTTTAGTATTTTGACCATATTGGCATGTAGCCATATATGTTATAGTAACTGATTTAATGTCCTTGTCAACAAATTCTATAATTTCTGGGTCTCTTTTGGTTGATTGCTTTTTCTCCTCATGCTTCTTTGCATGTCTGGAATTTCTCATTAGGTATCAGAAATTTGAATTTTACTTTGTTGGGTGCTGAATATTTTGAGTTTTTAAATAAACATTCTTGAGCTTTGTTCAAGGATGCAGTTAAGTTACTTGGAAACAGTTAGATCCTACCAGGTCTTGCTTTCAAACTAGACCTTTTGTTAGGTGAGACCAGAGCAGGTCTAGGGCTAATTTTGCCCTACTATTGAGGCAATAACCTCTGAATACCTGATACTCCATGAATTATGAAGTCTGGTTGGTGGGAATAGATACTATTCCCAGCCTTCTGCAACTTCCCGCGATTGTTTCCTCTAATACTTTCAGATGGTTCTTTTCCCCTAGCCTTGAGCAGTTTCCTCACATGCATGCACTGATCAGTACTTAGCTGAATACTTGTGGGAATTCCTCTTTAGATCTCTAGAGTTTTCTAATTATACAGCTGTTTCCTCTGCAGCATTTGGCCTCCCCTAATGCTCAGCTCCATTTTCTCAATTCGGGGAGACTCTCAGGCTTTGCTGGGGATCCCCTCTCCTGCACCACTCATGGAAACTGTTTCTAGGCAATAAGCTGCCAGCAATTATAGGGTTCACCTCATATGTTTCCTCTCTCTCAAATGTCACTGGCCTTCATTGCCTGATATTCAATGTCTTGAAAATGCTTGCTTCATATATTTCATTCATATATTTTGTTGTTTCAGGTGGGAGGGTAAATCTGCTCCCTGTTACTCCATCTCAAGCAGAAACAGAAGGCTCTTCAAATATATTTTTAAAGTAAAGAATTGAATCTGTATGAAGAAAAATATTATAAAATCACATACCTAATGTCATGTGAATATAGCAAAAATCATTCAAGTGCTTTGCAAATGACTGAAGCTTAGGAAATACCTGTCTTCCCCAAATCATTCACCCTAAAAGGGAAAGGACAGAGGCCTAAATGGGGAAAAAATGTAATAACACACAATTCCTCAGTGAGACAAGAAAAGAAAAATTCACTTTTCCTCTCACTATGTCCAGTATTATTACCAATATTTCACTGTTTCAAGCTAACCCATGCCTGCCAATTAAAAAGGAGAGATTTCAAACTCTTACAAAATATACCTGATCAAATAGCAATGCCTTTGCAGCTAAAAGCCATAAATAATCAGCTACTGGTTCAATTTATTTGTATCATAATAAAAACTTATTTTCAACTCCCTTATGGATGCTTGAGGGACAAAATTGTTCACATTCCTTCTACTGAAATTAAATAATTTTACAGTTCATCTGGGAAGGAAAGGGTGGTTCATGTTAAGTGATAGAATCTGACACTGGCTGAAGGTTTCCCCCACCTTACAAACGCTGCGGTTTTTATGAGGAGTAAGAGGACAAGTCAGTTGAGAGAAAACATACATCTGACTACAAGCTCTCCATCTAGATAGGTCCTTTAATCCATTAGGCACCAAAGGTACAATTGCCTGCAACCCTCAAGATTTCCAAGGGCCTATGAGAATGTTTGAGATGTAGAAAAAAAAACTGATTGGTTTCAAGTATAAAAAAGAAAAAAAATCACAAAATTAAAACTAATGCTTTTACTTATAAAAATATAACCTGAAACCCTATAACTCTTATATTTCTGTATTTATTTAATTAAATGTGGGCTGTCAGTTCATTTTAATATGCTTGATATGTTGTGAGTGGAACATCCACAAGTAAGTGCTCAGGACCACTGAAGGTCTTTTAAATGCCCCATATTCGATTACTAAAATTCCAGAGAAATATTCAAAGTGTTGCTGGTCACTTTTGCTTAGAAATACTGATGAATTGCTATAAATACAGACATAAGTTTTTCTTTTTTCCATTTTACCAAATGGGAATGTTGCTTAGGTAATTCCTAGTTATTTTGCACTTTTGTTGTTAAGTTTTCTTTGCTTGTTAAGTCAGTTCTCAAGCAGGATCAGAGAAATCCATATCCCAATGGAGGTTAGGTCTTTCTCTTAGTCATCTTCTACTGGAGACTTTTAACAGATTTGAATAGCCGCATGACTTCTGGAATGCAATGGCATCTGTGTTTCTTAATTTTTCTCAATAAAAGAAATCTGCTTCCAACACCCCTTCACCAAGGTTGATGAGAAGGTTGGTGATCAGGGTTTTATTGCCACTCCTGGATCTTACAAGAAGCCCAGGCTGATGTCATCAAGACAAATGGAGGGTAACCTAGTTGGGGTGGAGTTATTTTTTCTTATTTCACAAGCCTGTAAGGGTATACAAAACAACTGGAAGGGCTTACAATACCTCCAACCGTCCTCTGCACTCCCACCACGCTCAGCTGAGGGCATCTCTGCTGGGACCTCTTAGTCTATGTTGCTTGGTTCCCAGTTCCACAGAACCATCCCCACTGAGGTTCCACCATCTCTGGAATATTGTATTGCAGCCAGCCTGTCACTTTGCCTAATTACAGGAAAACTAACCATACCCCAGGGTCAGGCTCTGTGACATAACAAAAAATATATATTTGGTCTTTGCCCTAGGTTCCTGGCATAGAGCTCTAAAACCCTTGTAATTTCCTAAGTGACAGGGATATTAGGAACATCTTTGTATTTAATATTTGGTCTTTGATCCTGGTTCCCGACGTAGAGTGCCTAAATCCCTTAGAATTTCCTGGAGATGGGAGCATCTTTTGTTATTATGAGGCAATTTTGGATGGGCTCCCAGATAGCTTCAGGATTGGGGGAGGTCACCAGAAAGACGAGACATGATCAGAAGCTTGGAACTCAGCCCTACCCCCCATCTTCCAGGAGGGGGAAAGGGGTTGGAGATTGAGTTAATAATTGGTCGTGCATCTATAAAAATCCCTAAAGTATGGGATTCAGAGAGCTTCCACATTAGTGAACACACCCATGTGCAGGGAGGGGGATGTACCTCAATTCTGTAGAGACAGAAATTTCTGTACTCAGGATCCTTCCAGATGTCATCTACATACTTCTGTATCTGGTTGTTCATTTGTGTCTTTTGTTATATCTTTTATAGTAAATCAGTAAGTGTAAGTAAACGTCTCCCTGAGTTTTGTAAGTCATGATAACAAATTATCAAACCTGAGGAGGCAGACATGGGAACCCAAGATTTGTCACCAAGTTGGACAGAACTGTGGGTAACTTGGTGACCCACTACTTGCAATTGGCATCTAAAGTTGGGGGAAGTCTTGTGGGGCTGAGTCCTTAACCTGTGAGGTCTGTACTAACCCTAAGTCATTAGTGTCATAATTTAATTGTAGGACACAAATGGTGCCCAGAGAATTGGAGAACTGGTTGGTGTGGGAAACCCTCCCCCTCACATTTGGTGTCAGGCATGTTGTGAGACTGGATAAAACCGTTTTTCCCATTGAAGCTCTTTCTCTCTCCCACCCACATGGCGCAAGTCCCCATCTGGTTCTCTTTTCAGACAATGTAATCCATTCTCTCCATGGACCTAAAGCAGCGTTTCCCGTAGTGTGTTCCAAAGGATGCTGGTGTTGCCTGGTAGCCCATCAAATAATCTGCATGTGTTTTGACAGTTTCAAATGAATAAAAGCATGCAAGCAACTTTGTTTCCATCCAGTTCACAAATCAGAAATGTAAGATTAATTATGACTTTTACAGAAATCCATTGAATTTTTTATAACAAACCCAAGCTTACCAAAAAGCCTCTGCTGGAATAGATGCCCAAAGGAATGAGATGAACCAGTCTATGAAAGGACCAGTGTAAGAGATAAGTTTTTGATGGTTTTGTGGGTAGCATTAGGCATTAACAACTATGGCCTCTGCAGAAGGGCAGGAACAGTCTCCTTACACAATGTCACTCATATTGCTATCTTTTTTTCCTTCAGCTTCCCCAATAGATAGGGTGCAAAACAGCTGAAGAAGGATCCTCATTACTCACAAGGAAATGTTAACACACCTCAGGGCTTTAAGTGCACGACATGAAGAGCCCAGCTTTACACCACATAAAGTAGTAACAACATTGATGGCAAATAAATCTACTCTTTAAAAGCCCCCTAGTATTAGTCTTTGTGAACACTGTTAGGCATCTTGGGAAAGACTGAAAAACGTTTTGAAGAGAGAAGAAGGAGTTTAGCCAGTGGGATCGAAGCTATCTGGTGAAAGCTTGAATTAGCACCACTTTCCCCATGGTAAACCTTCCCTGGAACCCTCAGATTCAGCCAAATACATGATAGCAGTAGTGGTATATTCCTTCTCTTCCCAGACACTAGAGTAGCTAATAGGATCTGATATCAAAAATCATAAAGTACTCCCAGAGCAATGCAATACCACTAAGGGCAGAATTGTTTAAATGCTCCTAAGAGCTGCCCTTCCCTAACAACAATGTACGTAGTCATCTCTCTGCAACTGCTTCTGCCTCTCTAATCTATATTATGCAATTAACACCTCATTCTACCCAACCTGTTCTCTGTGCTTGGCTCTTTAGCACTTTGTTTTGTCAGTACAAAACATAGTTAATTATCACATTGTCTTCCCACTAATTGCTATTTGAGATTATTTTGTTTTCTCAACTAAATTTTAAACTTCTTGTGAACAAAAAAAGTATTGAAACTCTTCGGCACAGCATACTTACTAAAACAAGTCTAAATATCTAATAGCTTCTTAATTATATAATCAATAATTGACCCGGGTTCAAACCACACATCAAAAATAAAACAAAACTGAATTATTTCTTAGGTTTGTTTCTTCCCCAAATTAGATGTTGTCTCAGAGGTACTACAAAATGTTAGATTTTGTTATTATAAAATCCATTTTTTTCTTTTTAAAAGTCCCTTTTAGGAAACCAGTCAGAAAAGTGCAATACCACAGAGAGATGGTGACATCATAGGAGAGTGAAGTTAAAATGGGCTTCCTCTTAGAAATGGAGTTGTTTTAGTATTAATTTGAGTCTCCAACTGGAGTAATTAGATTAAGAAGGATAGAATCATTCCTCAGACATGTTTGGAAGAGTCAAATTTGGACAGGTAGAACACTAAAGATAAAAAGAACAAGACCCAGGTCAAAGGTCTTCCCAAGGGAGAGGCTTCATGACTCTACGTGATGAAACCCTTAGTGTCTGTCACTATGTTCAAAGCACAAAACAGTGCACGGCCCAGAGCAGGCCCTGGTTCCATCTGCCCTGTGATTAGTGACAAGATCACTGAATTGCAGGCTGATGGGCCCAGTTGCTGACTGAACCTGTCGGGCTCACTTTTCATCATCCTAGTATGCATTTGTGAATAACCAGAGTTTCCTTCCTCCCCTTCCTGTCTGGTTTGCATCACTGACAAATTCCACTTTTCCTCTCTTGAGAAAGACATTCTTCCTCAGCCTAGGCTATTTGGAAGAGCACATTCCATTTCAAGATGAACTGGAATACAGCCCTTATCATAAAACAAGTGTAAGTGGTTGAGATAAAGCACCAATAAAGCAACTGGAAGCAGAAAAAGGCAGAAAGAAGCTGTGCCTTCTTATGAAGCAATACTCCCCATCCATCAGCTAAGAAGGAAAATCTGGGACATGGTTTAAAATTTTCATTAAAATGGAATAGAGAGTCAGGAAGTCGGATTTGGACCAATAACGATGAGGTATTTTTCTTATGGTTCCTTTCCTCAGGACAGCCTTGCAGTGGACTTCAAAGTTGTCTCTCTGACCAAATTCAGTGAAGTTGCTTTTTCCTCCTCTTTCTGATTGAACCAGAGCTTTGGGAAGGGCAGTGAAGTAAGCCGAAATGAAATTGCCAAAGTTATGGTTCCCAGGTAAATGAAATTTTCTCTAATGCTTACTGACTGTCACCAGGTCAGATGGATTTTTCTACCTGAAGTCCCTTGATGCATTAATTTCTCTGCTGTCTTATGGTATCCCTTTGAAAGTAACCTTAGCAGCCACAAAAACATAAAAAGAAAATGCGTAGCATAACTTGTGCACAAAGGGATGGTAAGAAATAAAAAGTGGGAGAAGGCTGGAAGAAAGGTCTTAGATAAGCATGCTGTTTTGCTTGGCTTCCAGCTCAGAGGACAATTCACACATCACTTCATTCAGACCTACCAGAAAATAGCATGATGTGAGAGGTCTGGGTTGGCTGAACTAGAAATCCTAAGGTAGCTGTGTATTCTCTTTCCTTGGTTCATCGAGTGCAGTGATTTTTGGAAAACTTATTAAAGCAGAGGAACCACGATACAGAAAGCAGCTGAAAATGGGGCTGCCCTGGCTGAGTAAAGGGTCTGTCCAGGAGGGCTCCCCTTCCCACAGTGGTAGCCCAAGCGGGACTGGAGGTGAGATAGTCACCACTCTAGAGGATTTTTAGTGATCCAGCAAGTGACAACACCAGGACTTAATTTCTCTGAATGCAAATGGCTGTCATCTAAGTTAGGGAACAAGAAGACATTCTCTGCTTCTCTGTAATGTATTCATGTACAGTTTCCTCATACACTGTGGTTTCTTGGGCTAAAAATTAGTATCATTTATAATAGATAATCACAAGCCTTACCACCTACCATCTAATGGCTTTCATCTTCCTTCCTTTGGAAAGCATTTCACTGGATGTTTATTGCATCTCTCTTATGTCCAAGGCACTATCTGGTCATTGAAAGATATAAATAAGTAAAATAGTGGTAGTGGTTACAGTAGTAATAATAAAAATAATAACAAACACATATATAGCACTTACTAAGTGCCAGACACTGCTCTAAGCTTCTTACATGTATTAAATCATTCAGTCATCTAAATGACACTCTAGGAAAGACATGATTGTCATTTTTCAATTTACAGATGAGGAGACTGGGGCACAGAGAGGGTAAGTAATTTGCCCAAAATTACATATCTAGCAAGTGGCAGAGCTGAGATTTGAACCGAGACAGTCCAGTTCCTGAATCTGTGCTTTTGGTTTATTTGCTTGTGCACTGTCCTGGGGGGTTGCCAGCGTGCTTTTGTTTGTCTTATCATCTGTGCTGCAAAAGAGAAGTTTCTGCTCACAGACCTTTAAAAGTCTTTCTTCCTTTCAGAACTGAATAAAGGACTACGGACAGTGTGTACGTGAGAAACACGGCGGACTGCATCTTTCCCTCCCAAATCACTCATCGAATACCTATTATTTCTTAGGTACTACACATAATCAATATCATTGATTAAAAATGAATCAATGAAAAAACTGAGGATTAGAGGAATTTATTAATTTGCTCACAGGCCTGTAACTCATGAGGATTCGTGCTGAATTCTGACTCACACTCATCTCACGACCAAAACCACATCCTTAACACTTCCCTTACGCTGTCAATCTCGGCCAAGATTGTGAAGTAGTCAAAGTTGCTCATCAGTGCCTCGAATTAGGATCATTAATGCCATGAATCCTTTGCTGCAACTTTCTTCTCTTGTACTGTGTTTGTCCTCGAGTGATTGTTAGGCTTTGTGCATATATTCTGCAAAGCATATTTACAGCCTTTCACTTACTGACTGTCACTTGTCTAAATGTGGAAGAGGGGCAGACACTGCTTCTCTATAAGTCCTGAAAATGACATGTGGCAGGTATGGGGACTTGGACACTCCAACTCCTGTGGTTTTCCACTGCTTTATCCTGAACCCTGGGCCCTAGCTCGCTCAGAAGCATTCAAATGTCTGAATATTTCTGATGTCGTTCACTGGTTAGAATGCATCACAGAGCTTTGATGGCTTGAATGAAGCTAACAGGAGCTGGCAAAGTCTTGCCACACCAGGAGGGTTGAGCTAGTTTTGAAGAGGGGCAAGAATGACAAATCTGCCTCAGTTTAAGTTGGTTTTCACTTCTCTTGCCTCCCAACTGGCAAATAAAGCAGTGCAAATAACATACATTAAAGAGCAACACGAGCGGTCGTCATTCTCTGGTTCCTTTAGTGAAAGTCAGTGGTCCACTGGAGAGAGGACTCTGTGTGCTGGAGGACCTGGACCTACAGACTTGTAGACATATTATAATAAGTACCCAGGAGTGCCCTGGGCTGGGCCGGTACACACGCAAGTGCATGCTGGTACCACATAAGGAATTCCTTGCAGCGCCAGTCCCATTTCTGAGTTCTATCACTTACTGCATCACCGGGGCTGCAGAGCAGGTCTGGCATGGCCTACTGTACTGACAAAGAAAATTACTAATGTTACATTTGTGTGATTGAAAAGGGCTATTCCTGCCAGATGTCATTATGTGTTCTGTCTGGGCTGGGTGTGAGACTGTTTGGGTAGAGCATGGGGCTAAACAACATGACTTCCTGAAAGTCTTTTGGGTTTTCTAAGCAGAAGGCCACCTGTTATAGACATTCAGTGAATTTCTTACTTATCGTACAGTACTTGAAGATATTTAAAACAGATGGTCACTCCTTGATTTTTATGAAACCTTGAAGACCCATGTCAAAAACTTGAATCCTCTGTACAACGTGGCTTCAGACATGACGAACCCATTGGACGGCCTAGGCATCCTCAAAAAGAAGCAAGCTCTGAGAAATGGAACCTGAATCCCTGCAAAGAAAAATCATCTTGAGGGAAGAAACCTGTCCAATGTGGCCAGCTGAGCAAGAGGGACTGACCCTCTCGTTCTGGGTGGGGATTAAGGCCCTCATATGCCCACCCGGATAAAACCCATTGTCGTTTCCCCAGGACACCTGGGAGCTAAGCAAAGCAAAGGGATGGGGAATGGGAAACTATGGCATTAGCCACCCCCCAGCTCTGATATGGGGAGCGCTTCTGAAAGATCAGGTCAGGGAAGCAGAAAGTGCTTCCCTAGTGAATGGCGTGGAGGAGAAGCCATGCGATTGGTGAATTGGATAAAGTCAGGCTCTGCGTTAATTTGGAACCTGTGGCAGCAGGGAGGCCAGTGGTCCCTAGGGCAGGCTGGGCCTGGTGAGGGGTAGAGTCAGCAGGCTTAGGCTTGAGCAGCTTCCTGTGGCGGTGCAGACACAGGCAGGCCAGAGGAAAGCCAGTAGCAATGTGGGAAACATCAAGGGCAGTGCCCAGCGGGTGGCCAAGTGACAGCAGAAAGATGCCAGGCAGAAGCAGAGCTGCAAAGCTGCATCCGCTGTGAGACAACAGCAACACCTGAACTGGGACTTATGGAGGGGAACCAACTCCATACTGGACCCTCCAATCCTAGAGGAGTAGGGAGGGAGCTGGGAACAGTCACGGTGCACTTGTCAAGCACACTTAGAGATTCTCCACCATCAGGGGAGAGAGGAGACCAGACTTCTTGCCAGCTAGGCTGGCAGGGGCTTTGGAGCATTGAAATTCCAGCTACTACTACAAATGTGACATGACATCTCACCGTGTGAAGCCTGGGACTTACAAATTGCATGAATAACATTTGAATCTTAGTCCGGATGAATGTGCCATCTCTGTTATTTGGAAAGGGATGCTGCTGGAGTTATGTTTCGGGAGATAAGTCTTTGGGGGCTGCTTCAGTTTGTATGCTTCCACCTTTTTTAATTCAGCAAACATTTGTGGAACATCTATAATATGTCAGACAGTAGGCCAGGGGTTGAGAAAACAAAAATACATACACAAAAATAAATATGGTGTAGTCTCTGACCTCAACAATCTCACAGTTTAGTGGGGCACTGACCTGCTAAATAATGCATGTGATGTGAAGTGATCGGTGTCACAGAGAGGTATGGCCACGTGTAGGTAGATACAAAGGAAGGGCTTGGGGGAAATTACAGAGGGCAGCATCGTGGACGAGCTATACAGGGCTTAATGGGTGACGACGGGTTTCCTGGCACAAGCGGGAGGCAGGGAATTTGGATCTGCAGGGGCGAAGGGAGAATGCTCCCTACCATCTCCAGGCTTCTTCTCCCTGTTCTGTGTCCTGTGAGTTTGACTTCTATCAACCACATCACCCCTTGTTCTCTGCCTTAAAGTTTTGTATTTCTGAGGGGCGGTGCCAACAGGAAGTCAGAGGACCAGAGGAAAGCAAGATGTTTATTCCCCCAGCTCCATCTCGGCCCAGTTTGGCAGTAGCTGTGTTCCTCTATCCAAGACCAAGAGAACAGTGACCGGAAGGGGGCAAGATTGGCAGCTTCCTGCTGTTGCTGGCCCCAGGGTAGTTACCTCCCTTATTGGCTTCATTAACCTGCCCACACCTCTGTGAAGAGTCCCTTCATTTAACGTCTTCCATCACCTTTCTGGGAGCACCATCTGTTCCCCACTGGGACCCCCACATGAAATAGCGCTCTAAGCATAATAGCACGTGCAAAGGAGCTGTGAAATGACACCGCTCAGTTACGGAGCTGTTACTAGTTCACCGGCTGGAGGCCGAGCTCCCAATGCAGAGACAGGAGATGCAGGCGAGAGGATGTCAGGGGCCAGGTCACGTGGAACCCCATGTGCTCTGTGTAAGAGACTTTATTCCAAAGACCCCACTGTTAATATCACTGGGATTTATGTATTTGACTTTACTGGTAAGTTCTTCAGAATGCCTCGAAATTCCTTAGAATCTCATATTATTCATAACTTTGGAGTAAAGGTATTTCTGTCTCTGAATTATAGAATAAAGCTTTCAAATAACCAAGTTGAAAGGTAATATTATTGAACTTGCTCTGTGTTCTGCTGAGAACCCCCATGAATTATTCTTAGAATGAAAACACAGGAGTTAGTCAAAGGAAGTAGTTTCCTCCTCTCAATGTGCATAATCCTTAGACAAATCATGTACTAGTAGATGATCCAGAACTTACTGCTCCCCTAGAATTAAACAGTTGTTGCTCTTCATTTTATCTTTCCCCTAAACAACCACTGAATTATCATGGGAACATGAGCCAGGTGCAAGTCCTTGCAAGCCCAGAGAATAAAAGGACTCTGTATATTCCATATTCCTTCTCAAAGTCACATTTTTATGCTAGCTAAGAGTAGAAGAGCCAAGTGGCAGAGAAGACAGTTCTTTATTATCGAGCACAGCACATTTACTATAATAGGATCTTTTTTTTCCCCCTCAAGTAAATTTTTTTTTTAATTTAGCATATTATGGGGGTACAAATGTTAGGATCTTGTTGGTGGACTGCTGGCTCTAATGCATATGCTTAAACTCCCTAGCCAGCCCCAGATTAGAGGACTATTGTAGGTGGGCTGACCTACACTCATTCCCAACCCCTTTCTCCTTTGTCAACCTCTATCACAGAAAACAGAAAAGTTAAATATTCATGTCACCCACCTCCCTTGTGGAATGGACATGTGATGAAATTCTGGCCAATGAAATGTAATGGGAGTCTGCTAGGTGTTTCTGGGAAAGCTTTTGCATTTCTGAGAAAAAAGAGACATCATTTCTTCCTCAGGTCCTCCTGATTTGAACATGGAAGGGCTGTCTGGAGCAACAGCAGCCATCTTGTAAGCAGGAGGCAATAACTATGAGCACCAAAGGTATAAAAAGAGATTGGGCCCCAAATGGCATTGCTGAGCATTTAGGACACCACAATGGTTCCACCTCTGGATTTCTTGTTATGTTAGATGCTATTGAGGCTAACGTTTGTTGAGTAATCTGCTCTTATAACCAAATACATTCTTAACTAACACACAGGAATCACAGAAAAGCCACAGCTATTCTAAACCTTTCATTTCTTGATTAGAATCAGTGCTTTTTAAAAGATAATAGCATGTCTTGTATAATGAGCCAGTATTTTTTTTCCAAAATGACCTTGACATGTCTCTACACAGAAATTAATGTTCCTATCTCAACTGACACACACTTTGCAGAAACATTAAGCACACTTCTATTCTTGCCCAGCTTAGATTCCATGGCCATTATTACAAGAATTTTTGAAAAGACCTTCCCCTCTTTAACCCCTCACTCCCGCTATCATACTCAATTAGCAAGACCCCACAATTGAGAAATCCAACCACCTTCTTCTCCTTGTGGGCACCCAAGCTACTAAATATCGTCAACTGGTTTCACATGAAGTCACAGTTGCCAACCTCAAATGTGTCCTCAACTCTGCCCCCAAACCTGTGTTTCTTTAGGGCCTTACGTTTCTACTCTCTGAGATGGCTTTTCTGCCCTTTTTTCTCTTCTCAAATTTCCTATTCAGCCTCCTCCTCCCTCACTGTCACGGTTTACTAAAAAACTAGACACTCTCAGGTAACTACCCCTTCCCACCTCTGCAGCTGCTCATTTTCTCTGGCTTCCCTTCTCTTACAACAAAAGAAATAGCATTTCTTCAATTAAAGGTATAACCCTTTACCCTCTACCCTTGATACTCAAGGTGGTCTGTGGACCTGGCAAACTGCTAAAAATCTCAGGCCCCACTCCAGACACACAGAATCAGAATTTTCCGTTTAACAAGCTCCCTGGGGGGTTATGTGCACGTGTACCTGCACATTGGAAAAGCACTACTCTTGACTCATTCTTTCTTAAGAACTTCATGCCTCTGGCCACGGTCATTCTCCTGAGTCATCATTTGCTTTTTCCCCACTGACACGATAGTTAATTCTTATTACTAGAAGATTGCTTTCTTCCCTGTGGAAGGTGGTCTTCTTGATTTGGGAGAACTGTCAGAAGGGGCCCTTTACTCTCGCTTAAATAAATCAAGTTCCTACCAAGTTTTCTTTTGGTAAACTTTGAAGTCCTCATTGACCTAAACACTTTTAGTCTGGATGCTAAGTGCTCCAGGTCATCAGAATCACTTGGTATAATTAAAGCAAACATTATTGCTCTTCCCTGCTTATGGGTTAGGAAACGTGTGTTTTATCAGGCAGATTGTGCCTACAGTTGTCTCTTCTTGTCTCAGAGGCCTCAGTACAATCTTTTGTAAGTAAAAGCTCACCAAGGTGATGAGGATTGAGAAAGTCAAAGGCAGAGGTTACCATTATTAAAAATTTAGTACCAGTCAGGCACTGGGCTAAGATCCTGATATATATTGTCTCGGTTCATGTCTTGACACGTCTTTGAGGTAAGTACTATCTTTGTCTCCATTTCACATTTGAAGGAAACAAGACTAGCTACACAGCAGCAGAGCCAGGATTTGAACAAATTCCAGGCGGTGTTAAGGGGTGTGTGTCAAGTGCTGCAGGTTAAGGGAGGATCTTCATCTCTTGCTGGAAGAGAGGCACAAACAAAAGCAACTCAGCAGGACTGGACTGGTCTGGCGCAGTCCTACACAGGTGCTATTAAAGGCTGATTGCATTGTTGGCCAACATGAGCTGAGTCATTATCTGGCTGGGGACCATGAGCAAGACCATGTTCTCGTGGGTGAGGTGGGCTTTCTCTACAGGGAGAAGGCATTTCCACTGTTCACTGTCTTGGGAATAGGTTGCTTCTGGAATAGGAAATAATGTTTGCAGAGATGGGCCTTAGTCTGGAGAAACTAGAAATTGCACCCCTTTCCTGGGCCTTGGCTCTGAGGGAAGGACATGTGCGGAGAACAAGGAGTAGTCTTGCCCCTGTGGTCAGGCCACCCCTGCGGTCAGGCCAAGCGGGAAGCGTCTGGGCCCGTGGACTGTGAGTGCAGCCAAGCTAAACGCAGCAGCGAAGCTATGCTCTGCTCTCAGGGTGTGCCATCCAAATTAAGAGAAGGGCGTTCTCTCAGGGTGGAGAAGGAAAGATAAAGGGAAAAGCCGTCCAACCTCACCTCACAAGGCCAGACTCTGGTGAAGCAGTGACCCAAGGGAGACAGTGTCCTGGGGCTCTAGGGAAAGCGTCAGAAACAGTGGTGTGGCAGCATGACGAGGAACAGAGAATGCCAGGGGCCTCTCGGAGGGACCCATTTCTGAGCACGGGTAGGAAAGCACCCTCTAAGATTCAGATGACTGGGAGCACTTTTGTTTCTTGTCCCCGCCTTCTGATGACGAGGATCTAGCCTCTCCCATGCATAATTCATTACTTAATATCTATAAGATTGTATCTGTAGTCATAGGCTGGTGAGACCTTTTCTTGTTTAAAGTGACATTCTTGACTTATAACTGATATGTTGTGTGTGCATTTTAGTCAGAAATCCTGCAGAAAAGGGAATTTATTGGCCCATAGACCCTAAAAGGGTAGGAGCCTGGGGCCGAAATGTCTCAAGCGCTCAGGGCAGCCCTCACCCTCCTGGCTCTGCTGTTCTCTGCACTGGCTTCTTTCTCAGGCCGACTCCCTGTGTTGTGGTAAAGATAGCCCTTGCCACTCCTAAGCAGTGCTCTCTGTATAGCTAGCAATCCCAAAGGAGGTATGAGACAGAGCCAATGGCCTGAAAAGCTCCCACAAAAGTCCCAGAGAAGATCAACTGTGATTGACTTAGTTTAGGGCACATGCCCCCTTCTGAACCACTCAGGGTTCAGGCTAAAGGGATGGAGTATTTTGGCCAGCCAGAGCTGGGGACAAGAGGGCACAAGACAGACGGCCCCATCAGGCAGGAAGCTCCTGAAAGGAAAAGATGCTGAACTAACAAAAAAGTAACCTACGTCCCTTTCAGTGAAGCACATAATCAATTGACAATTTAACCAAAGGCCCTTTCCAGTGGGAAAAGACGAAACATGGATGTGCAGACATGGAAGAGTGACTGGGAAGAAAGAATAAATCCCAGGGGTAAAAAGAAGAAAAAGAATGACAACCAGGAGAAAAAGGTAAAAATGGGTTGACTCCAAAATAACCCAGGAGGCAGTGTACAACTGAAAATATCCCGTAGATAATAGGAGTTCCCACGGTCTCTGGAAGGTGTAGAAATGATTCCTAGAGCTGAGGCCCCGGGATATGCAACCTGAGACGATGACATCCCCGTCAGTCCCCAGAGAGAAACAAAGGCTATTCACAGACTGGAATTTGGAACACAAGGGGGAAAGGCATCCATAAAAAATTCACAGATTTTAGGTTTGTCCTCTATTATTTCTTGTAAATTAAATTTCTGTGCAGGGGAGCTATAATTTTAGATATTCAAAGGAGTTCCAGGCCAATAGTGACCACTTTCCCTGAAGCAGAATACCAGGGGATCCTACATGATCAAACTGGTATAGCTGTTTGCATGTAATGCCCAGAGTGGCCAAAGGCAGAGAGAAAGAAGCTAACATGTTGGCGATGATCTTGGGATATGGTCTGACTCCAAAAGTGTTTAATTAGGCCCAACTGATCTCTCTGCCAGTCAGTCTCTGGAACAACAGCCTGACTGTGGAGTTCTGTTAAAAGTAAATATCTGAAATCAAGGCAGATTTCGTAGACCATAAGCCATCTGGTACCAGGCTTGTAAGCGTCTTCACTTCAGGATACCTTAAAAATAGGAAAGGGCATACAGAGAGGGAGAACATACCCATAGAGAACGAGAGAAGGATTTTAGGATACATTATAACCGGCACCTTATTTTCACAAACAAACCCACCTGCACAAGGTAAGAGAGTAACATGTGATGAATTCCATAAGGCACACAGTAGCCAAGGGACGGCTTTAGCTCATAGTGACCCTGTCACAGAAGGGTGATCCCCATGGTTTTAGCCAAAGGACCTAGAGAAAGATGCATCTTGCTTTCAGCATTTCAAGGTATCATCTTTCCTCCCTGTGCCCCAATCCCTTACCTATAGCTATTCTCATAGGTTGGGATCCTCTTTCACCTGACAAGACATCTAACAATGTGAAAAAAGAGCAAAAAGTCTAGAACAGGGGAGGAGCATGCATGGGGCCACACGAGTGATGGAAAGGGGAGGGAACGCACAGGTGCTTAGCTGTCAGCCAGCCACAGTCCCATAGGAAATCATCCAAACAACTATTTCATTGAAAGTTAAACACCAGCCATCATCCCTGTTATGTCATCTTCTAGGCGCCACTCACATTTCAAGTACAAGTGCTGGGACACTGTGTTACTTGGTTTTGAAGATACGCTAATAAATACCGCACCTTGCAGATTCATTTTAATCTGCCCTGTCTTGAAATAGCTGTTTACTAGTTTTGTATAATATAATTAAATGCCACAACACTATATTTAAGAAACATTAAAGATATGACTTATCCTGATGAGAGTTAGGAAATTCCGAATTTAGAATATCTGCAATCCCTGGTGTTGTGAAAATAAGATTCTCCACAAAGACAGCAAGTTGGAATGAGAATTAAAGAGTATGGTTTCTCTTCTAGTAAATATTATGATACATGAAGAATACAAAAGGCAGGAGCACAGAGACATCTGGAATCTCATTCAACATTTTCTCCCTTAGTGAATCCAATCCACAAAAACTGAATTTGGCATTAGTTTTTGGAAGCTCCTAGCTGGAAGTGTTTGCAGAAAAAGGAAGAAAGTTGTGATAAAGGAGTTAATCATTTCTACCACTTTGCAGACTACCCGTTCCCTCTCTGTTATTTGGTGTCTTCCCACCCCCTCCATAACCAAGTAAGAAACCTTGAGGTCATCTTTGATTTCTCCCTCTTCCCTTTATATATCTTTAATCTCTCATGTTGGAACATTCTTATCCATCCTACATGGCCTTTGTCCTAGTGAGGACCATACCACATCATACCTTACGTGGGTCTCCCAACTGGGCTTCTACCCTCCAATATCTTTTTACTCCAGTCATTGCTGCTCATACTGTCAAATTGGCCTCTAAGAAGTTGTCTATGTCATTCCTATTACTCAATATCCACCAATATATTTCAAACTCTTGCTGCTGGGATTTAAATTTCCAGGCCATGTTTCTAATATGTTTTGAATGCTTCTCTACTCAAATGTTTCTGCCTCAGGCAAATTAATCTACTTCTTTTCTCCTAATAAAGTAGGTCAATAACTTAGCACAGTGCCCGGTACACATAAGGGAGGATAAGACATATTAATTTATCCTGCTTGGAATTAAATAAAACTACTATGCTCCTAGATCTTTGTCTACATCATCCCTCCTATCTAATGCCCTCCTTCCTCTTTGCCACTTGTCAAAATCTGTTCTTTCTTTCAAGAGAGAAAGTTCCGCATCTTTCAGGAAGCCTTTTCTATCCAGCCATTGTGGTTATTCCTCTCTAAACTTCTGTAGCACTTGCCAGTCTAGGGCAATATTGGGTTCCAGTACAAGGAAGAAGCTGGGATATTTATCCACTAAGTCCCATCCATCACTGGGTGAGAGCTGCTTTCAGGAACATTGACCCTCTGGCATTTTGGCCTTCCCTGTGCATGTGCCAAGAATGCTTTCAGCCAGAGAAAGCCTCAGTCAGAAGGCAGCAAGTCTTACAGTAGAAAACTGTAGGATTGTAAGGGAATGTTGAGGTCCCAGCGGCATGGGAGGGGCATCCTTCCGTGGTGTCTCAGGCAGGGAAGCACTATGAGCTCCCCCAGGGAGGCTCTTGTGTGTCGGATACCCCCCCCTCCTTGCCCCTGTGTTGTAATGGTCACCCTGTCCCCTCAAGATGTCATTATCAGATGGAGCATGGTGGCTCATGCCTGTCATCTCAGCACTTTGGGAGACTGAGGCAAGAGGATTACTTGAGGCCAGGAGTTTGAGACCAACCTGGCTAATATAGCAAGACTCCATCTCTACAAAAAATAAAAAATTAGCTGGCTATGGTGGTGCATGCCTTAGTCCCAGCTACTCAGGAGGATCACTTAAGCCCAGGAGTCTGAGGTTACAGGGAGCTGTGATTGTGACGCCTCACTCTAGCCTGGCTGGGTGACAGAAGGAGACCTTATCTCAAAAAAAAAAAAAGTCAATGTCAGCAAGTGACTCCAGTCACCCCTTTCTCTACCTGCTGGACTACTGACATGAGGAGCCAAAATGGCTAGGCAGCAGTGGATTGGCATGATGTTTTGTGGAATAGCAAGATAACCAAGATGTCTTTGGACTATATTCTGCCAGAGAACAGTGAATACAGCCTGAGGTGAGGCTCTGATTGGGTACTGCTGCTCATCCAGGCGAATGGAAACTGCTTTAGGTCCTACTTTCTGACGCAGCCTGAAGGGTATATGCACCAAATAGTCACATACCAAGTGCCCAAGTGGGAGGAGCTATGTTGATATGACAAAGACACTGCATCCAGCACAGCTGCTGTGACTGAGTTTATCGTGGTCCACCATAATTTGCCATGATCCATCTGGATTTTTCAAGGGCTAGGTTGGTGTATTAAATGCAAAAGCCAGTGTGGGAAACACATAGAGTACCCTGGGTTTATGTTCTATGTGAAGCTTGTCTACAGAATCTTTGAAATCTGGGGATTATCGGAGATACTGGGGGTGAAAAACAAGGCTGCTCTCAACTGGCAAGAGGTGGAAGACTTGGAGGCACCTAAATGGTTTGATCTGGGAAAACCACCAGAATCAACCATTGACTTACACAAATGATAGATACCATTACTAGAAAAAAGGGTTTTGAGATTCTCTGGCTGTATGTTGTTAAACTGCTCAAAATTTCCCTGTGTTGGAAGCAGAGAATGCTGAAGAGATAAGGGGCCGGGACTTCAAAGTCTGAAGCAAGAGTGGTGCAAGCCTCATGCTAAATTCACTTGGGAAGAGTAAACAACTGGACCAGGAAGGACAAAGCTTCACCTTGCCTGTTGATGTCCTACACTTGGAGGTTAGACCAAATAACTCAGACTTTAGGAAATACACTCGCATATTCTGATATCATTTTTCTGATGGAGATAAAAGGCAAGAGTTGAAGCTTTCCCTGGGAGCCTGGTCGTTTCTGCTCTGAGTCATCCTGGGAAGAGTTAGCTCTGAGGACAGATAAAGATTAGAGACAGGCTTTCAAGGAACTAATACTTTGAGAAGAAGATAAGAATATAAACAGTGATTATTAAAATAAATAATTATAAACAAAAACAAGAGAACTAGGTTATCATTATTTTCATCAAAAGTTTAGCTGCCCAAGCAGGTTTAGCCTGAAATCCTATGAACCAGTTCCACAGAAGGGAAACATACAACCAATATCAAGGACCCACACAACTAGAAAGCAACTGTTTCATCCTGCAAAATAGTTTCCAAGGTGATGGAAACTATGCCAAGAAAAAATGGGCTAAGGTCAAGGATGATGGAATGAGCAAAAGAGCTCAGAACGAAGGTAGTCATTACACTGGCTTTATTTCTCTTGAAATTTTTAATAGAAAAGACCAACTCTAACTGACAGTCAAGTATTTATATTGATGCTGCTGGAGGCTCTCTGAGGTGGCAGGTTGTTACCGACCAGCTCGGAGCACCGGCTTGCAGGGACAAATCTGTCTGCAGCTCCCCTGGTCATAAACCTCTCCTGCTCGTGGGACCGCTACAAGGCTTCAGATTTCTATAACCACATCACCAGAATGGGGAATTGTCTCTCCACGCATCTTAGGGATTTTATTTTACAACATTATTTGATTTGGTGTATCTCATCTCCAGTGATTTCCAAGGCAACTAAACCCACTAAAGCTAGGCACAAAACCAACACTTCGTGCAGTGACATAACCAACCATCCCCATCTATAGGGCATATGCTCTTAGGTATTATTAGGTAATATTCGGTATTATCCTACCCAAACTGGATAGATCCTAGTTATTGCCAAGTCTGTAATAATAAAAAGTAAGCGTATTCGTCCAGTTTTCATATCACATAAAAGGATGTGAAACACCACACCCGGGGATTGGTACCTTCTTTTCACAATGTGTGCCCCTTTGCCTTTGTTCACAGAGCCGCCAAATGTTATCCTTTTGTCTGAAGCTAATGGATGGTGCCTCCACTTTGTCTACTCTCAGCAGCTGTGGCCATCATCTAAATGAATATGTGAATTGAATTAACGTCCAAAGTGTACCCACAGTGTCCTGAACTATATTAACAATGGGGATTGATGGCCCTGAGGAATAAGTTCCTCTTTTCTTTGAAGCTCAAAATCTGTGCAAGGAATAGATTAAAACTATCTAGTTCATAGTTCACCTCCCAACTGTGAACTAGAAAGATGGATAACACGTAAGTGTACTTTACTTTGGTCCTGGGGTTTATTTTTGTACTAACCCCTACAGGTGTGCATGAAATTCTGGGAATTCATGAAACTTTGATCAAAATAAGAAAACCACTATGTGAAGCTCTGAGTCTGCCAGGAAGGTGTTCAATTTCCCCTCGGCAGTCCACTCCAGACTGAAGAGGCCGTAGCCGTTGTAGTCAGGGGGGGCCAAAAATATAGAAGTAGTGTTCTGATGGGGTTTCTGGGGAGACTATAATGAGAAGACTCTTTGCAGAGGTTTTGGTGTGATCATGGAAACTTACAGGCAAAGTTGAGACTCCCAAGGATAATACCAGGGGACGTCATTACCACCCTGACAGTTCAATAGAGGTTGACATTTTGTCTGTGTCTAGGTGGTGATAGTGGTGGTCATTCACCTTTTGCCCTTTCCCAAATCCATTCTCCACCCTCCTCTGTTCTGACCTCTACAGGCTACATCATCTGGGTTCCCTTGCCCTCTGGTTTCTGGTTGCATTTGGCCAATGTGAAGCAATGCAAGCGATGGAAAGGCAGGCAGAGAGAGAGAGGTCAGAATGTGTCTTCCACTACCCGTGTTCGGAACTACAGTTCCAGCGGTGGTTACATCTCTCTCTCTGATGATCACTCCTCCTCCCCTATGGTCCCCTGTCCTCTCAGCTCTCCCAGGCTCCAATAACACCCTGTCAGGTCTCAGGGTGGTATTTCCCAAAATATATTCCAGATGGGAGATCTGTGTGGGTGTGTGGGAGGGGGAAGTTTCCTGTGCATACATTCCTTTGGGAAACACTGGATTAACACATTAAACTCTGGATCAACACACAAAACAGGTCTCATTATTCCAGGAATTTTCAAAGCTACATTATGTTCACAAATCTTTTTTTAACAAATAACTGAGAGCTACGATGAGCCAGGCACTGGCCCTGATGCGAGTGACACAGTGGTGATTAGGGTGGTGACTACACTTGCAGTACTTACACACAAGTGGAGGGCAGACATAAGCAACAAACAAAAAACTTATTTATTACAAAGTATTTGTAATGAAGCTCCCACATGGGAATGAAATGTAAGGTGTGTTTCAAACATAAGTTATTTAGCTTCAAAAATCCTTATTCTGGAAATCTTCTAGGGAGAAAAGAACTGTATTTGAGGAAGACCACTCTAAGTTTTTCTCAACTATCGTTTACATGTTTTGGTCTAAAATTTATTTAATTAAATGCTTAAAACCTAGTTTTTGATACCAGCTTTCCCCCCGCTGGCCCTCAGCAGCCAATCAGAGAGCAAATCCAAGATTTACAGAAAACAGGTAATGTGAAGGTAACACAAGAAATGGGAAGCAATATCTCAGGTGGCAAAGCCATTTAAATCAACTTAGCATTTTTTTTGCAATGTAGACTTTTTCTTGGCATCTGTCCTATAAGGCGAGAGGATATTGTTATGGAAATGACTATCCAGGTAGATGTGCATGGAGAAGACAGACTGACTTACCAGGTTTTGAGGCAAAGTCCACCGTGGTTCAACAAAGACAAAACAAAGAGAAGACAGTAACTTTCAGGGGTAATTTGTTTATAAGACACACTTACCTGACTGTCCATTAGAGAAAAGGCTTTTTAGAAGAAAACATGTGGCCAGTTGTCATAGGTGCTGTTCTCTGTACTGTGCTCACTGCCCCAGCTGCTGTGACTGTTGCCTGCTAAGGGCTCACAGCTGCCTCCCTGACCTCTCTCCTGCAAGGGGCAAGTGCTTTTGAGTGGTTTGTGCCAGAGGCACCTGCGAATCAGGCCAAGGCTCCACGTCACCCACGCCACATTCCTGCCGACTTGCCCCTTCACTCCTTCCCTCATAAACTACTTCTACAGAGCCTTTCCACAGCTGTTGTTATCAGGCTTCACAGGAAACTGGAATCAGAAGGGATCTGGAAGGAATCACACAGCAAATTAATGACAGAGTGTGAAAGACATTATTAGCCTCTTCAATATTCTGTCTGCTGGTCTTTCTAATGTGCCTCATTGAGATCTAGATACACTGGCACATTTAATAGCTCTCAATTTTGACTCATCTTCAAAAAGAATATATGTGTAGAAAAGCTTATTGAATTAACTCTCTCTGCTATCCACAGCTATGAGAAGCTGAGCTATTTAGATCATTAGTCACCATGACCTTCTGTTGACTGTTGATCCAAATTATGGGCTTAACTATCTATGAAGAAAACCAAAAATGTGAGCTTCCAAGAGCAGCACTCCAGTGAGCTCTTTAAAGTGATAGCAAAGGTTACAGTGCTCAAAGAATTTTGCCACATATTAAATGTTGTTAGAATAGCATTTGCGTTGCACATCATGACTTATAATACACTATCATAAATATTTCACTTATCCTCACAGTAACCCTGTGACCTGAGTACAATATTAAGATCTGTATTTCATAAATGACGCAACTGAAGTTCAGGGATATTAAGGGACTTGCTCAATGTCTAATATTATTAGTTGCATAGTAGAGATTTAACAGAGCATTTTTTTTTATTAGGAAATTTCGAGCCTTTCTCCTTAATTGTCTATTTTATCTACTCTACTGTGTTTTGTCATTTCTTAAATTGTTAGACTTACAACATCAGCTTATTTAATCATCCCCAAACTCTGTAATACTATTTGTTTTTTTTTTTATTTCAGAATATTATGCGGGCACAAACATTTTGGTAACATATAATGCCTTTGCCTCACCCAAGCCAGGGCTACAGGCGTGCCCATCCCCTATACAGTGCGCTCCGCATCCATTAGTTGTGAGTTTAGCGAACACCACCACCCCCTCCAACGTGACCGGCACGCAGTGAATATACTTCCACATGAGCACATTAGTGTTGATCAGTCAGCACCAATTCGATGGCTGTAATGCTATGTGTATGCTAGAACACGAGACAGTCTAGAATTTCTACAAGGTAACAAAATAGGCTGCATAATTAAACATTTATCCTATTTCTATAAAGTTGATGTGTCAAGATTTTTGTTTCACTCCACTTGTTATAAATTTGATTTGCAGTTCTGTAAAATTAATGTCCATTGATTTCTCAGAAAACTGTGCATTCCCTACATAGAGGGTTTGGTTTTTAGAAGAACCAAACAGTACATCATTATTGATTATGTATTGCCTTTCCTTGAGGGCTGTTGAGAATGTGATATACTCAATGCATACTAAATGCATACTCAGATGTAACACCTTATTTAATTCGTCTCCAAGATTCAGCCTGTCTCCTAGCCAACCACAGCATAGTTTACTTTAGAAATATCAATGTATTTTTTTCAGACAAAAAATGTCAAACACGAAAATATTGCCCCAAATGTTAGCTTTTATACACAGAGAAAATGTATGGTTTCAACTTAATGAGAGGATAGAAACCATTTCTTCTCTGTAGCTTAAAAGAATATACCCTCCATTTCCAGTATCTTCTTGATACTGGAATGTGCAGTTAAAAGTGACAATGAGAATATTGATAAGCCAGAGAGGGAGCACAGAACTATTGAGGGGCTCTGGCATATCTTAGAAATTATCATTCCAAGTGCCTCACGCACTTACCTCTAACTCTGGGCATGCATGAAAGAGCCAAGCAAATTTCATGTAATTGCCATACTCTGAAGGTTCCAGAGGGAAATCACCAATCACAATTATTTACTTACACACAAATGGGAAACTTAAGTAACCTCAGGGTCACACCGAAACAGCTCTTGACTTGGGTTACAACTTCACAATTAATGGGAAAGAACAGGCAGTAAGGTCACTGGGGCTCGTTGAGCAGCCTCGCCATAATTAAAGACCCACACCAGAAAAATGACATTATGCACTGCTCTGGGAGGGGAGAGGGTTACTCATTCCAGCAGATCTTAAACATCAGGTAGTTGCAAGTTCTGGCCACAAAGTTCTATGCCTTTAAGAAAGCAAGTTTCCTTCTGTGTTGTTGGTAAACTGATTGTCATGGGCAGTCATTTTAATTACTTTTAAATCTTTTATAATCATGTTATCAAAGGATTTACATATCATCCCGTGCCTGGCATAGGGCTGCAGGCACCACGCACAGAAGGCATCCATGTACAATTAATTAGCTCTAATAAGCATAGAGGGCTTAACTATGCAAGCTTCAAACAAACATAACTTGTAAGTCGATCAAGTCACTCAGAGCCAGAGATCTAACTGTTAGATTCTTGGAAGGTACAACTCACTTTGGAAACTTATTACAATAACAAGATGAGGTAAGATTTGGAGTGGAGTGAGAAACGCATGCACAGTCCTGGCCGACAAAACTTTACTACCAAGTTCTCCTATGGGACACATTCAAGCAACGATTTAAGCCTGCAGATGCACCGAGGTCGCTGCGATCATCGGGCTGTTTCATCACAGCTGGGTTTGGGTCACTGTACTGGCAGAGTCTTTCTCCAGAGGTGGGTCTTCACACAAGAAAATAGACACTCTTGTCTGTGGCCTCCCAAAAAATCCTACTTTGGTCACTAG
>NW_012135858.1:4472267-4474810 GCF_000956105.1 Propithecus coquereli
TAAAAAATAATAATTATGTCTTCCTAATGAATTCACCATTTTTTGTTATAAAATGTCTCTGCTTAGATAGTTCTCCTTATCTTGAAGTCTATTTTGCCCGATATGAGTATATCCATTCCAGTTTTCTTGTGCTCAATGTATGTATGATATATCTCTGTTCATCCTTTTACTTTCATCCTATCTGCATTTTTATATTTAAAATGTGTCTCTTATAGAAATAAAGCTAGATCATTTCAAAAAGCTGCCAACCCAACAATCTCTGCCTTTTGATTGGATTCACCATTTTTTTGTTATAAAATGTCTCTGTTTAGATAGTTCTCCTTATCTTGAAGTATTTTTCCTGATATGAGTATATCCATTCCAGTTTTCTTGTGCTCAATGGATGCATGATATATCTCTATTCATCCTTTTACTTTCATTCTATCTGCATTTTTATATTTAAAATGTGTCTCTTACAGAAATAAAGCTAGATCATTTCAAAAAGCTCATCAGAAAAAAAAAAAGCAACAAATACCCATGTTATTGGTAGACTCCAGAAAAATCTGTTTCCTGATATAATAATCAGGAATATTGCCTGCTCTCCAATTATTGGGCATCGTATTAATTTTTTTTAAAAACCAGAAATATTTAATATTTAAGTGGATTGTTAAACATGCAATGCTAGCATACTTACTGCTAAGTGCAAAAGCAATTTTAATGCACCACTCGGTTGGTTAAGCCATGTGAGCACAAGATAGCACATGACACGTCCCTGCAAAGTTGCCTCAAGCTCAGTGTCTACACCCACCGTCCTAGACAATAGGATCAAAAGCCTCTAATTTCTTCCAAAATCTTCTGTGGCTCTTTAAATGAAAGCTACAAACAGCATACAAATTAAGCTACATGCAGGAAGAGGCATTTAAAGAAAAGGTGAGGATCTACCCTAACGTTATTCCACTATTCTTGTTCTAAAGAAATCTTTTGCATTCTTTTATAGTTAAAAAAAAAAGAAAAAAGAGGAAATTACTCATTTCAGAAAAGTAAAATCAGATCATTTGTATGTGTCTTCATATTTTCAGTGACAGGTAGGTAGGTTTTTTAATGAAATCCTTTTTGTTTCTTGAAATAAATTTCTTCTGTTCTAAATGTAATGCTTTATTTTCAATTAATCTAAGACCTGAGAGCCTTAATTATCGCAGCAGCAAGTCAAACTAAAACACTGATTACAGACATTTAAACTTTGACCCTAAGAAGTAGTTAAACTGATTGTCATGGGCAGTCATTTTAATTACTTTTAAATCTTTTATAATCATGTTATCAAAGGATTTACATATCATCCCGTGCCTGGCATAGGGCTGCAGGCACCACGCACAGAAGGCATCCGTGTACAATTAATTAGCTCTAATAAGCATAGAGGGCTTAACTATGCAAGCTTCAAACAAACATAACTTGTAAGTCGATCAAGTCACTCAGAGCCAGAGATCTAACTGTTAGATTCTTGGAAGGTACAACTCACTTTGGAAACTTATTACAATAACAAGATGAGGTAAGATTTGGAGTGGAGTGAGAAACGCATGCACAGTCCTGGCCGACAAAACTTTACTACCAAGTTCTCCTATGGGACACATTCAAGCAACGATTTAAGCCTGCAGATGCACCGAGGTCGCTGCGATCATCGGGCTGTTTCATCACAGCTGGGTTTGGGTCACTGTACTGGCAGAGTCTTTCTCCAGAGGTGGGTCTTCACACAAGAAAATAGACACTCTTGTCTGTGGCCTCCCAAAAAATCCTACTTTGGTCACTAGTCCTTAAAGATGTAGATGCCACAGAGCTTCCTTTTATGAAACATGTGAACGTAAGTAAGGCAAAGAACCGAAGCGATACAGCAACAACGGAAAAAAGAAAAAAATTTTTTTAGCTATTTCTTTTCAAGATATCTGACAAAATTAGCTGACAGAAATTAGAGTTTTTGTTTTAGTTTTGTTTTGGGTGTGGTTGTTTTGTTTTGTTTTTTGGATATTTTTTTAGCTTTGTCTGCATAATTGCTTCTGATTCCAACTGCCCAGCCTGAGTGGTGACATACCAGATCTCGGGTCCAGAGGGATCTCATTAGAATCAAAGATTGATACAGGAGCAACTGGCTTCACCATGATCAAGGCCACACATTTCCTCGGCTTCTCTGGCTTAGAAGGAGCAATAACAGCACTTAGAGAGCTGCAATAAGAACAAGAGATTTCGCTTTTACTGCACTTTCCCACATGACATTGGAAAGGCATGACTGGTCTGAAAAGTTGGATAATGGGGAAACTGAGTCAGCGTTTAAGAATTATTTGCCCCAAGTCAGGGAATCTGATAGAGTCACCTCTCCCAGGTGCAGCAGAGCATCTTTGTGAGTGGCAATATTTGGGATTAGCCACCCACAAAGGTGTCCACTGTTATTTAGTTAAACTGATTCTCAGAAAGCACTTGAAATATCCACCAATGTTTTTGAGTCTCTCTATGATCCACCAACATCTTCCTTTGTCATGGATTTCTGCTTCATTTCCACTTCATACTTTTTATTC
>NW_012135858.1:4484715-4486566 GCF_000956105.1 Propithecus coquereli
CACAAATAAGAAAACTGAAACTTAGGAATGGGACCTACTGTCATCTAAACAGATAGATCTCCAGAATGCAGTGTTTCAAGAACCAAAAAGTCTACAAAAAAGAGTCTGAAAATATTTGAAATTAAATGCCTCTTTTTTTCAGGCAAAACATTGGTAACACACAAGCCATACATGAGAGGCAGTGATTTTTAGGGGGATGAGGGGTTGGTGAGACACATAAATAACACATGACTGCCATTTAGAAAAAGCAACTGTGAGTGGATTACCTACTTAAGAATTATCACTGGAACATTTTTAGTTTAATCTTGATGTCTCCTTGCTATTCAGCACCGTCTAGGTTTGTAAATTCACATAATTAGTGTGAAAGTACTAAAAAACATGAATTTTAGTATTAACCCAAGCAAAATGTAATTAAGGAAATAAATCTACAGCAGAAAAAAAAAGAAAGAAAAGCATATAATGCTTTGCAACATCCAAGAAAATAGCTTTTGGATTATCTGCTATTAGGAAGTATTTTGCTCATGTTCCCTTCTCTTTACTCATTTATTTATTCATTCCGTAATTATAGGGATCCTGCTAACTATACAGGAATATGACCCTGAATTAAGGCAGATCATGGAAAACTGATGATGCTGAATTGATGTTGAACAACTGTTATCATCATTAACCTGAGGTCCCTTCCAGAGGTGTCCTTTGATCTCCAAGTACAGCGGCAAAAAGTGAAAAAAAGAGAAAAGTCAACATTGGCCACAGTCAGGGCTTTGTCTTTTGGCCAGAAGGTTCAAGGTGGATTTACAGCTAAATCTTTCACAACTGATTCCAATTACACATCTGAGTCTCCCCTCCCACCAGTGTTGTCCTAATCTCCCCCAATATACAGAGGTCACTTTGAAAGTGCCTCAAACAAAGTCTAAATTGCCAGGCTTACTTGCTGTTGTTTTGAAAATGACTTTCATGTGAAAAACGCTCCAGCAGCATAAAAGTTAATCTCCCCCTATCATTACTTGCATCTAGCAGCAGGGTAAAGAGGAAATTAAATTTTTCTTGGTTCTTTCCTACAAAATGAATTAGAAGCTCACTCAGTCTCCTTCACATATATGTAGAAATGGAGCACAACCCAATGCTTCTCTTTTTTTCTTTCTTTCTTTCTTTTTTTTTTTCTTTTTCAAAAAGCCAAGGTAAAACACAGAGAATGTTCTAAAACTTTCAAAGTTGGAAAGGAATTCCAGGGAGAGTTATACTTTTACCAGAGGTAGAAATACACTAGAGGTATATTGTGAAGGTCTGGAAATACAAGTTAATGAGAGGTTGGTTCTCTAGCAAATGAGATGTGACTTATTCACATATTCCACATAAACCATCGGGGGCTGCATAAGAAGTCTGTTACCCCAGATAGTTTATTGTCAGTATTCAGCAAATCCTTTATGTTCATTTTTTAATAATGATGCCCAATCCCCAAGCTTCCTTCTGTTTCAAACTTTTCCATAGACTGGCCTGAGTGTGAAGTGGAAAGCTTGTGTTTTCCTAACTCCAGGCTGCTCAGCTTGAGCTCTATGAATAAAATATGACTCTGATCATTAAAATGTAATAAAAGCTGGTACTTTGAAGCCTTAACCTAAACAAGCTTGCTCTCTGATCTTGGGGGCAAACTTCAGCTGTTCTCTCAGCAGGGCCTCCTCTGCAGAAAACCCAGGCCTCCTAGAAACCACTGTAACCTGCTAATGTGAGACCTGCACAGCTAAACACACAGACAGGACCATTTCCACAGTGGGGACCTCCCAGTGGCTCTCGGTGCCTTGTCATTTTCAGGATGCCAGAGTCTTCTCACCCTCCTGCCAGAAAGAACAATGC
>NW_012135858.1:4486616-4488194 GCF_000956105.1 Propithecus coquereli
TCTTTAAATGAAAGCTACAAACAGCATACAAATTAAGCTACATGCAGGAAGAGGCATTTAAAGAAAAGGTGAGGATCTACCCTAACGTTATTCCACCATTCTTGTTCTAAAGAAATCTTTTGCATTCTTTTATAGTTAAAAAAAAAAGAAAAAAGAGGAAATTACTCATTTCAGAAAAGTAAAATCAGATCATTTGTATGTGTCTTCATATTTTCAGTGACAGGTAAGTAGGTTTTTTAATGAAATCCTTTTTGTTTCTTGAAATAAATTTCTTCTGTTCTAAATGTAATGCTTTATTTTCAATTAATCTAAGACCTGAGAGCCTTAATTATCGCAGCAGCAAGTCAAACTAAAACACTGATTACAGACATTTAAACTTTGACCCTAAGAAGTAGTTACTTTTCAACATGATTCATTTTATTTTTTTCCTCCAGAGGTCTAATCTTTCAACCCTTCCCAGACAACCTATAATTCTGTTCCTTTGCCCTCTCTGAAATTACCCAAGTGCTGTCTGCCTTTCGGGGAGATTTACTGCCCTAACAGCAGAAGCTGTGAAGGTCAGCTGAAAGCTTCAGGTCTGTCTGCCTAGGGACAGGGGATTCCTAAATAATTTCAGCAGTCCCCCAGAATAATGATTGGTTTCAGTAACTTGATGACAGACAAACTACTACAAGGAAGTTTGTTTCTCCACTGGGAAGAATTCATTTGCTGAGTTTCTGTATATAATGACAGTACCTGACTGTGGGCAGAGTCAGCATGACTGACTGTGTGACATCATCAACAAGCCATTAAACCACAGCCACATCTCCAGGAGTTTGTGGGGTGGCTGTTGCTGCTCCCTTTGAAGTACACACAACATTTCGTTCTCAGACCAAATCTTTCCCTTGCTTTCCTCAGGGTTGTATAATGCAGTGTTTTTTGTCATCACAAAACTGCCTCAGACCTGGCTTTCTCTTAAAAGATGTATGAGATGATTTCAGCTAAATTCTTTTGAGGGTCTGATCTTGATCTAGGTTAATATCCATAAACTTTGTGAGCTAGAAATGGACTCGAATGCTGAAGTGAACTCTTCATTACCTGAGAGGGGTTTACCTACGCTCCCCACGACTCCCTACCCGCCTGTGGGTCAGCCCGTAAAACACCAGAAGAGGCTAGATGGGGGTGGGATGAGAGTGTGAAGGTGCTGGAGACTGGCGTGTGTGCTGTGGCTCAATGTCCTTCCCATGTTGAAAGAAAATCTGAGAAAAGAAAAAAAATAAATAAAGTCCTTCCCATGGCGTGACGAAGGCAGATATTGACAGCTATTCATTCAGTGTTTACTAAATCCGTTTATGATTGACTCCCTAGTATCTTCCACATTTTTCCCCTACTAATTGCATGTTTAAATTATGAAAATAAACCTTGTCACAGATGTAACATTTTATTTGTGGACAAATCCACAAGCATTTGTCGAATTAGTGGTCCTCTTAATCAGTTTTCAGTCTCAAGTGGACAAAAAGTAGAAAAAGAAACATACCAATAGCATGAGGCAAGGCTCCAGAATATCAAAGAGTTGAGTTCCTAAGACTTGGCTTAATT
>NW_012135858.1:4489959-4491907 GCF_000956105.1 Propithecus coquereli
TACCAGTCTACCCTCTCTCTGAGTCAGAATAATAAATAAATAAAATTCACATTCTTTGTTAATGGCCCACCATATATTACTCCCAGACGAGCTGGGGCAGGCAAGTCATTCCATGACTGTTCATGCTGGAAAGACTTTTGCTATCTTCAGTTTCTAAGTTCTATCCAAACTATTCTTATAATTTAGTATCACCAATAACTAACTCCCAAACCTATCAAAATTTATTAGCTTGTTCTTAACCATTGTTGACTCTGAGTTTACATAGCATGTTTGTGTCTACAAAATAGCCTTTGGCCATCGGAAAACAAAAAAACTTTTATGATTTATCTGTGTGGCTCATCTAACATTAAGGTATTGAATATGTATGTGAGAGCATCTGGATTTTCAACTACACATATCCATTTTCTCCCAGCTGTTAAGCATATAAATTCTGTTGCCATCGCTTACTTGTTCTTCCTTTAAAGAATTTCTTGGTTTTGCCTCTTTCTGTCCATTCTCATAAACTCAGTCCATGGATTTTTATTCCTTTGTTGCTGTAAAACCTTCCTGCATGCAGACTCTCTCTCTTCAATTCATAGGTCGTGCCATAGTAGCCAGGCTAATCTTTTCAAAGCTTTGCTTTCATCCTGTTACCCCCTTGCACAAGCATTTCCAATGGTTCTGCCTGTTTCATCAAATATGAAATTCCTCTAACTGCTGAGCACTCAGAAATCAAGCCCCACCGACATCAAATTCCTTTCTCCCTGGTCCCCAGCACAAAGCATCCCTTTGGTCAGGCCAGTTCTCTCTTTGGGTTCCACATGAGTCTGTGCTATGTAACACAAAGTCCCACATCTGTGCCAACAGCTACATGGCTGCCTTGATCTGGAGCCTTCTCCACGTCCCACTTATGTTGTGTAACTGAACATGCAGCTGGTGGAATGAACCGCTGGTAGACAGGACAGACACCAAGTGGCCTGAAGAAGGCCCATGAAAGGTCATGGGAACTGTGCTTCCTTGGGAACTGAGTGTCAGCAACGGACCTAGGAGGGATGAGGGGAGGAAAGAAGGGCAAAGCAGAGAAGAAACTGATGGAAAGGGGGTTAAACAAGTGGTATCCTTACAGCAACAAGGGTCTTGGGGAAATAAAGCATGAGCCTATTTCTGGGACATTGGGAAGAAATTGGAGATCATCAGAAGGCAATGAACTGACTGGAGAGATTACTATTGTCCTAGTGTAGAAGCACAGAATTTAGATTCTGAAGAGAGACTTACCAGTAACTGTGGGCAAAGTAACTCAAGACTGCAAAGATCAAAAAGCGATAATATCAGGGTACCAGATAGAGCACCACAGCATTGAAACCTCCAGGGATGATTGAGCACTTTTCAAGAGGACCAGAACATGAGACTAACTCCTCCTTTCACAGCGGGCACATGTGCTCAATCTCACAGTGCTCAGCAACTTTCTTGTAATTCCAGGAACTGTTTCTAGGCTTGTGCACAACTTATGTGGATATGTCTTAGGTGAAAGGCAGTGTCTTTATTATATATCCTACAAATGGTACAACCAGGCTAGAACCCTGTCTATGAAATTGTTTTCTCTCTTGAATGTCATGCATCTTTTTATTCAACTGTATGTGAGTCTAGACATCTGTGAACAGAAATTAATCTCCCTGTGGGCTGCAGAGTGCCAAAGGGAATTTCCTTTTGGAGTAGCTGGATGGTAGCAAGGTGATCCTAAAGATGCCATTCATATTAATACCCAACATTTTCTCGGGTAGGGGGAAGATGAGGCCAGAAGTTTGTCATAAAATACTAAATCTCTAACAATAGGCTTAACCGGTCTGGATCTGGCCATATTCTAACTTGGGAAAAGAGTTTTTAAAGAGCCCCTTAATTGTGCAATCAGCATTGGGAATTCAGCAAAAGGTTTATTTTCAGCATGATACTCCCAAGGAAATGTATAGGC
>NW_012135858.1:4496352-4496974 GCF_000956105.1 Propithecus coquereli
AGGTTATACAAAGGCTAAATTTGTAGCTGAGTGTCTCTACCTTTTGTCTCCCCAAAAATCCTCTTCCAGGGGAACAGAATAAGGTGACTTTTAGGGAGTTGATTCTTTAAGGGAAGGTTGGGCAAATGTTCACAAAGATTGGCCAGTGGGATGGAGAGAGAAGGCCCTCAAGTAAACCGCAGAGAAACGACACTCCTGTGATACGACTGTGTTCTTGGAATTTCCTTTTGACTCGTGTTAACGTAACCCGCTAAACAGTGGATGGGAAACAGCCCCAAACTACTGCTGTTGCTACTGCTGCCAGGATTCCCCAGACAGGATGTTAACACCCAGATAAAGCTGTCGTAAGGCCTGTGCTCCTGTGCTGGGGTGAAAAGGCCAACTGCAGTTCACATCCCAGTGTGGAAGTGACATTTCTGTTCAAGAGAACATAGTTCAAGATTTCTCTCCTATTATCACAGCATGGACAGAAAACAGAACTACTCAACCAGAGGAAAAAGAGATTTTATTGAAGAAAAACAAAGCTATAAATAAATAAATAAATAGATAGATAGATAGATAGATAGATAACCCCAGGTAATATATAACTATTTGATTATTTTTTGTGGGGCTTTTCAGAGGA
>NW_012135858.1:4497024-4499001 GCF_000956105.1 Propithecus coquereli
CTGATCACAATCATTTCTATTTTTTTCCAGCTTCATTGAGATAATTGGTAAATAAAAATTGCATATATTTAAAATGTACAGCGTGATGTTTTGATATACATATACATTTTGAAATGATTACCACAATCAAGCTAATTAACATATCCATCACCTCACATAGCTACTTTCTGTGTGTGTGTGTGTGTGTGTGTTGAGAACATTTAATATCTATGCTTTTAGCAAATTTCAAGCATATAGTACAGTATTATTAACTTCAGTCATCGTACTGTATGTTGGAGCTCCAGAACTTGTTCATCCTATGTAACTGAAACATTGTACCCTTTGACCACTATCTCCCCATTTCTCCGACGGCTGAGACCTTGGTAACCACCATTCTACTCTCTACTTCTACCAGTTTGATGTTTTTAGATTCCACATGTAATTGAGATCAAGAGGTATCTGTCTTTCTGTGCCTGGCTTATTTCATTTCTCATAACATCCTCCAGGTTCACCTTGGGAAAAGTATAGTATAGTACTTCCTATTAGGAAATCTGATCCTGGTCTCAACCCTTAACTCTAACCACATGAGCACTCTGGGCCTCAGTTTCGCCATCGTTAAATAAAGTTGTTGAACTATTTATTGCTATACCCTTTTTGGCCCAATGTCATACCCTAGAGAAATGCAAAAGAGCAGATAAATCAGGGTCTTTATACATGGCTGTATCTTCAGTACATAACAGTTAGGGTCTTTGAGCTACTCTAAGTCACAGTTTTCAAAACCTAAAGGAAAGTATGTATCAATCTGCCAAACAGCTGGAATTATATCAATCTATTATAGTGCTGATTATGTCACATCAATCAGAAACTCCAATTGGCTGTTAAATATCTTCGATTAATTTTTTAAAAATTACTTAATGAAAGACGTTGATTTAGTATGCTACAAGGCATGGAGAAGAGTGGTGAACACTTCACTTGTACCAATGAAGATATCCCAGCCACTAACAGTTTCACAGGAAAGCGGAAGTGATGCTGGTTTACTCTAGAGCACGTAACAATAGTAAGAATGAAACATAGCCAATAGTGTTGGGCATTTATACCGAGCTAACAACTGTCCACATCTCTTTATGTGGATGACCGCCTTTAATATTCACAACAACTTTGTTTAGTTATTTCCATTTCACAAATAAGAAAACTGAAACTTAGGAATGGGACCTACTGTCATCTAAACAGATAGATCTCCAGAATGCAGTGTTTCAAGAACCAAAAAGTCTACAAAAAAGAGTCTGAAAATATTTGAAATTAAATGCCTCTTTTTTTCAGGCAAAACATTGGTAACACACAAGCCATACATGAGAGGTAGTGATTTTTAGGGGGATGAGGGGTTGGTGAGACACATAAATAACACATGACTGCCATTTAGAAAAAGTAACTGTGAGTGGATTACCTACTTAAGAATTATCACTGGAACATTTTTAGTTTAATCTTGATGTCTCCTTGCTATTCAGCACCGTCTAGGTTTGTAAATTCACATAATTAGTGTGAAAGTACTAAAAAACATGAATTTTAGTATTAACCCAAGCAAAATGTAATTAAGGAAATAAATCTACAGCAGAAAAAAAAAGAAAGAAAAGCATATAATGCTTTGCAACATCCAAGAAAATAGCTTTTGGATTATCTGCTATTAGGAAGTATTTTGCTCATGTTCCCTTCTCTTTACTCATTTATTTATTCATTCCGTAATTATAGGGATCCTGCTAACTATACAGGAATATGACCCTGAATTAAGGCAGATCATGGAAAACTGATGATGCTGAATTGATGTTGAACAACTGTTATCATCATTAACCTGAGGTCCCTTCCAGAGGTGTCCTTTGATCTCCAAGTACAGCGGCAAAAAGTGAAAAAAAGAGAAAAGTCAACATTGGCCACAGTCAGGGCTTTGTCTTTTGGCCAGAAGGTTCAAGGTGGATTTACAGCTAAATCTTTCACAACTGATTC
>NW_012135858.1:4499051-4500945 GCF_000956105.1 Propithecus coquereli
AATACCTAATTGTACTATTTTCCATAAAACCTTCACAAATCATTCTCTTCCACTCCTGGGCCTTCATCTGCCTTTCTCAGAGGGTGACGGTGACTTTCTCCTTTCATCTGTAAAATATCAGGGATCTCATCTTAGTCTTAAAATATCTTCAAAGAATTGTTACTTCTTAAATCTCTTTACAGGCTTCACTGTTCCTCTTATGTTTTACTTCTCTAGTTTTCTACAGACTTCCTGTGGTCATTTAGTGTTGTTCCTTTTTTCCTTTCTCTCAAGCTGGATGCATGAACAAATTCAATGACACTAGCTATACATACATGCATGGGCTATTTGCCTTATTTTTATCCCAGCTTTAAGGTAAAACTCATTCAGTTTTAACAACTAATTATTTTATATCATTGTACTGGTATGTCTATACCCAGAATACATACCGAAGAAAAGTTATTGGTTTTCTAAATACTAGGCCATTACTCCACTAATTGCTATTCTTGTTTAGAGCTACTTATGCAGGCTTGAAGGTCATAATTTAGCCTGGCTTCCTTAAACAAGTTTCTGCCTCATTTTTCTTCCTTTATTTAAACTTGCTTTGTCCCTTTTTTCATACTTCAGTTTGATTATTAATCACTTGTCCTTGTTTTCCACAAAACTTAGATTAAATTTCTTAATAAAAATCTCCCAAATACTAAATCAGCATTTTCTATGCAGCAAAAGACACAATCATTCACACTGTGTGGGGGATTTGCCATCTATCCACAATAACATCTGCTTCCAAAAACAAAGTCAGACATATTACTTCTGTTGATTTTTATATTTTGGTTTCTGGCTTCCTCAGAAGCTCTGGATTTATTGCCCCATTACTATGATTTGGTCCCTACTTCATCTTTGCATTGTTGACCCTTCCATCTATTCACTGATACAATTACTTCCCTTCAAAAATGGAAATAAATCTGCCTAAACTTGGGATGGAATTACAATTTATTCTTTCAGTTGACTTCCTTAATTGGTCTCTCACTTTTCTTTAAGAGTAGTGGATTTTTCACATCATCTCTTTGTCCTTGCTTGTCTACTAGAGACGACACCCCATAGTAATTTGATACACGTCAGGTAGCATAGGTTACACACACATTTTTGCAACACTCAATAAATTTTTGCTACACCCACTAGTTCCCTAAGGTTTAATCAGGATAACCCTTCTGGTACTTGGCTAAGCAAATGAACCTTTCTTGAAGTTTTTCAATGAAAGGAACTAGCATTTACTGAGTACCTGCCATGCATCTGTCCTTTTACCACATTAACTCATTTAATTATTGGAAACAGACTCATGAATTATGTACTATTATCCCCATTTTGCAAATAAGAAATAGGACCATCTCACAGGTGAAGTAACTTTATGAATTATACAGTTGCTAAATAGCAGAGATGAAATTAGTGCCCATGTCAGCCTGACTTCCAAACAGCTGCTTTGTCTATAATATACTATATCATTCTGTCTCTAAACAAATTCTATTATACTTTTCAAGAAACAGAAGAGCAAGACCTACCAGTCTACCCTCTCTCTGAGTCAGAATAATAAATAAATAAAATTCACATTCTTTGTTAATGGCCCACCATATATTACTCCCAGACGAGCTGGGGCAGGCAAGTCATTCCATGACTGTTCATGCTGGAAAGACTTTTGCTATCTTCAGTTTCTAAGTTCTATCCAAACTATTCTTATAATTTAGTATCACCAATAACTAACTCCGAAACCTATCAAAATTTATTAGCTTGTTCTTAACCATTGTTGACTCTGAGTTTACATAGCATGTTTGTGTCTACAAAATAGCCTTTGGCCATCGGAAAACAAAAAAACTTTTATGATTTATCTGTGTGGCTCATCTAACATTAAGGTATTGAA
>NW_012135858.1:4511060-4513142 GCF_000956105.1 Propithecus coquereli
ATAGATAACCCCAGGTAATATATAACTATTTGATTATTTTTTGTGGGGCTTTTCAGAGGAAGGAGAGAACATCTTAGCAACACTAGTGATTAAACTTTTATACTTAAAGAGAATTTGGAGTAATCATGCAAAAAGAATGATAACTTCCTGAAATAAAAAAATAAATAAAGGACTGAGAGTCTAAATTCAAGATCCCAAACCTCCTAGTGCTAGGCAAGTGTGACTACATCAAAATGGTGGGTTTGGAATCTACTGAAATACCAATCACTGTAAGTTTTACTCACAATACACAGCTAGCAGCAGAAGGAAAAGGCAACTGGCCCAAACAAACACACACTCATGGCACACACACACACACACACACACACACACCCAGATATCAATTAATTTGGTAGGGGCTTTTGAAGATAGAGCCAACCTATGATCTAACTCTTAATGTATGCTTGTCCCAGATCTAGAACTCTGTTGAGTAAATTTCTGCTTGAGGAATTTGATCAATAGCTTGAATCCTTTAAAGAGATCAAATCACCAAATAAGATGGAGTCAGGGTATTGTTTAGATATAATACTGGCAAAGTTCTATGCTCAACTAAAGTATTTTTCTTAACCTTAGCTCCTTAAGAGGCAGGGTGCCCCAGAAGAGTCTATCAATCTAATCCCAAAGTTCAGCTGGTTTCTGGAAAATATCTATATCATTGATGAATTTTTCTCTTTCATTTAGGCCAGAGTCAGGTAGGCTGACCTTCAGAACACATCTATTCCTTGTTCTAATTCCTTCCAGCCTACAGGATGATAATATTTTAATCAGTGCAACTGAAACCCAGAGACTAATCCTTCTGTGCCTGGTGCAGTAGCAATCCCATTAACACAGCGGTGACATTCGACGTGTTTGCCAACCCATGTGCATGGAGCCCTGGGACAGGGACCAGAAGACTCTGCTGGCCCCAGGTTTAACGCTTGGTTGTCAGGTGGTGAGAAGCTGGGGTCCTGAAGACGGGGTTGAGGCATCAGGCAGCAAGGAGGGGGTGGCTGGGTGGGTGTACCGCGGGACTGAGACCATTTGCTAACCCAGTATTTTAACAGCTGCTACCACTGGCCTGGTTCCTCCTGGCTGAAGTAAGCACTGAGTGGTTTACAGAATACAGGTCAGAAGAACTAGAGCTGTGAAAATGGAAGATCCGTAGAATTAAAGTTTTAAGTGCCTAGTTTAATGTACCCAACAGTTAACCTCTACTAAAGCTCCCTTTAAAATTACTCTGCCCCTCTTTAACCCCCTTCCCCTTTCTCTCAACCATCTCTCGTTTTTCTCTGTTCTTACACTTACCTTCCATTTAATGCCTGGACTCTCCCATCACCTCTTCCCTTCCAAAAAAAAAAACTTCTACATTGTTCTCTGTCTTTGCTCCTTTTCTTGCTGTCTTCCCTTTCTCTTTCATTTTCCCTCTTATCACTTCTCTCCACTCCCTACAGCGTCCTAAAGGTACAACATGTAATTTTGTAGAGTTTTTCTGTAAGTCACTGTGGCCTACTCTATGTAAGGGCTATACAGAAGGAATTACACACATAAGAAAGTAAAATGAAGAGTAAATCTTTGTCTTCACTGTGTGCAGAAAAAGAAATTAATTTCAAAGTTACTAAGCTTAAAATCCCCCACCCTGCCTTCCTTAGATGCATTACCAAAGGCCCCCAGTTCTTGGCTTTCCCAAACCAACCCACCAGAATTGTTTCCATAAATTACTTAATTGCATTGTTCAGCCAAGGTCATGAGTTTGGCCATTCAGCTACTCACCCCTCCCTTGTCCTCCCTCTGCACTATCTACCCTAGTACCAAATTTTCACAGCCTTGGCCAAACCTGAGAAGGACAGTCACTTCCCTTCCAGCTCATAGCGGCCTTAGCATAAAGCTTAGCCAGCAGACTTCGAGAGGCACCGCCAAGCCCAGCAGATGACATTTACAAAAAGAGCTGGGATCTTCCAAATAAAGTGGAGAGGGTTGTTGGTATCCCACAGCACAGGCGTTCCAGGCACACCTTGCCATCCTGGGCCTGTCTGCCTTGGAGTGATTCCCTGCCCGTCCCCCACT
>NW_012135858.1:4513192-4513535 GCF_000956105.1 Propithecus coquereli
TTCTTGTTTTGTAGCATTGTTTGGAAACACAATGTATTCTGCAAGTAACTAAAGCCTAATTTTGTACTAAAACTTTAAATTTCCAAGTTTTAGTTGAAAATATTTCTAATTTAACAAAATATTTCTAATTTAAGAATTTAAGATGGTCTAAACACTGTGGGGAATCACAATAGCAATTTATTATTATAATTTGAGCATGTTTACCCTTTGACCCAGCAATCCCACTCTCAGATATTTACCCAAGAGAAATGAAAACATACATCCACAAAAAGACCTGTAGAAACATTCATAGCACCTTTACTCACAATAGCCAAAATCTGGAAATAACCCAAATGTGCGTCAA
>NW_012135858.1:4526115-4532143 GCF_000956105.1 Propithecus coquereli
CCTATCACTGAGATGGATAATTAACCCTTATCAGTCTCCATTGTTCCATCTATAAGAGGAGATAATAGTAGCATCTAACTCATAGGGTTGCTTAGAAAAGTAAATGAGGTCATACACATAAAACACTTAGCAAGTGCTCAACATTGCAGAAATGAAATTAATATTGGCAGTATGTTTCTATATCTTCACCACACTTAATGTGAAGGCTCAATGAGGTCTCTGCAGAATGTTCAAGGCATATCAGTCTTGTGGGAGTCAAACAGATATCCTCAGTTGAAGGGTACCAACTCTCAATTCCTTCTTAAAGATGTTAACTGCTTTATAAAAGCAGCATTTTGGTTGCATTCAAACTGTCAGTGAAAGGATGGCACCCATACCTCCTACTCTAAACCCTTGACTGTTTCCTGTATACAGAATAAAGTATGTTCTACTTCCAAGAGTCTGATCATCTAGCACTAATAATCCAGGGTACCAGCTAGCCCTACCTCAAGTCTCAGAAATCATCAGGTTGACATTCATCCTTCATTAGATAGCAGTATCTGTCATCCAAGGAAAATACGGAAGTCCACGTCTAGACATTGTAGACTCCAAACAAATGGAAAACATTTCTAAAGCTGTTAATGAAAAGTAGGTGTATCCACGTGTGAAAGCAAATCCTGTGTTCTGAGGAAGGCAAGTGGCATGAAAGCGGCAAGAGATTTGCAAAGTTACTAAATTCTGAGGGTTCAAAACTGCCCAACAGGCCACAACACCCAACAGCTTCGGGGTAAGTGTTTCTCCATTTAGTATTGACCCAGGAGTAAAAGGTTGGCTCTTTGCTTCACTTGGTAGAAAAGATGGTTTCTAACATGTAGAAAATATCGAGGAGTTAATGTAGGGAAAGGAACTTGCTCATTTTCCTCTTGTTTCCAAAATTTGATCTTTACAGGCACACCCTTTGTCTCTGTAATCCCACTCCTAGGTGTATATTCAACAGAGAGGCCACATATATGCAGTAAAAGACACACACAATGGCAAAGCAGCTTCACTCCTAAAAACCTCAAAGTGAAAACAACCCAAGTGTCCATAATTGGAATGGATAAATAAATTGTGGTATATTCCTGTAAAGGAATAATAATCAGCAATGAAAATGAACTGCCACTGAACACAACAATATGATTGAATCTCACAAACATTATTTTGAGTTAAGAAGCCAGACAGAAGAGAATATATGCCATGAGATTGGTTTCATAAAAAGCCCCCAACACGCCAGCCTAATCTATGATGTTGGGGGTATGAAGTGGTCACCTTTGGCTAGGGATAGGGCTCAGGGAAAAAGGGGATAGTGATTGGAAAAGGGCCAGTGGGGCTTTTGGGATGCTGGGAATGTTCAATTTCTTGATCTAGATGGTAGCTATATGTATGTGTTAACTTTGTGCTAACTCATCAAATGGTCACTTTGATTTGTGCATTTTTCTATAGGCATATTATACTTCAATTAAAATTTTTATCAAAATAGATTTTTACTGTATTGTATTTATTTTTAAATTCTCCATGTATTCTGATGTTTCAACATCTTAGAAAACCTTTCTGGCTGGGAACAGCCCCTTCCTGGGGCAATTCAATTCTTAGAGCTAGCAAAGGGTCCCGCCCCCGTCATGTCTATATGCAAACTAACCAATCCAGAGCCACACCCACTCTATCTGGCCATGTACCCAGGAGGCAATATTCCTCTGCTCAGTCATCCCCAGGCCAGGTCCCAGTTAACTAGGCACCTCCCCTGCATTCCAAAGCCTGCTGAAATTATTCAAAGTAGCCAGTCCTAAACTGTTAAACTTGCCTGCCTTGTCTTTCTCTAAGGAAACCCCAATAAAGATGGCGCCCTAAACCCTTCCCTCCATCCTCTCTTTTGCCTCCTGGTCACCCTGGTGTCTTTCCTGCATGGCGTGGCATGGCTCTCATCTCTTGGACCTGCAAATATAATGGACTTTGTCCTCTTGAGCCTCTCCTGTGTCTCCTCTTGTGGCCACATCAGAGTGACCATCTCATAAAAGCATATAAACCATTTACCAAATTGACTAATACCAAAAAAAAAAAAATGGAGAAATTGCCTTACTGGATAGGACTGATGGACAATTCAACCTAATTTTCTTATAATGAAACCAAGGACATGCATTGGAGTTGTTAACTGAGGCATCATCATTAAGCAAACTTCCTTCTTTTGCCCAAATACCCTGACGTGAAGCTCTAATCTAATAATTCACTATTACCTTCTTGAAATTACATTCTTATGATTTAAGTTTCATATATTCATTATTGCCATGAAAAATATTTCCTCCTTTTATGTAATATGTATTAAAATGATCTCTTTTAAGTCTCAACAGATATTCCACCCGTTGTAATAGGCCAAAATTTAATCAACAAATCCATTTCCATATTTCATAATTTTGTTAATGCATTTGGCATATTCTGTTTGAATATTTCCAGATTTAACAGTTCTAAGCTTTTAAACAGTTGATAGAACTCCAGTGTTGGAGTCCTTCTGGCTTCCTGATCACTTTAGTTGCCTTCTTTGGACCCGGCTCTCATTCATTATGTCTTTCATAAGGTCTCACTGTGCAGCGATTACTTAGGAGGTGGGTGGGGGGGCTCTGCATTGGCGAGCATCTCTCCTGCTCATGCCCAGCTTTCCTGGGCCTTTCCGGGTGACTTTAAGAAAGATAGCAACTGCTGGTCTGGTTGGCCTGGATTAAAGCTATTAGCTTACCTTTTATACATGTTATAAAAAATACATTATTTGTATTCGTCACGTTGAAGCTCGTCCGCCTCATTTTTGAAACACTCCATCACAGAACCTTGTGTTAGGTTTCTAAAATAAATGGCTACTAGAGATTCCTAGAGTTTCTTGATCCTTTTGGCAAAGTTGGCAACTTCTGTACTCTTGCCTTCAAAACAAGTATAAAAGACATAAAAATGTATGGGCCCAGCATCAACTCCTATGTGACCCCACATTTAGACTTGCTGATCTGGAGAAATACTTATGTAATTCTTAGTTTTACATTTCCTGGCATTTGTCTGGTTTCTTATCCTTGATAACATATTTTATGAAATTTATAATAACATATTTTTAAAAGATTTTGACATAACACCTAGCCTTTGACCTTTCAAAAATCCAATACATATATCTAGTAGTTGACACATATCCAAATAATGACAACAACAGTAATAACTAACATCAGGGACTTACCATGTACTGAGCAACTTGTTAAGTGATTACATGCTTTTATCTCTTTGAATCCTTTCCAATGTGCCATGACATAAGTACTGCTCCCATTCCAAGTTTACCAACTTGACAGAGGTCACCTATCCCTCCGCTGGCAGAGCCTCAAGGAGAATTGACGTGCACCTGCTGCTGTCCACGCTCTTAACACACTATTGCCCCTTTTGAAGCCCACTCACTTCCTTGAATAAGGGAACTAGATACCCCACGCTGTATTAAATATTATGAGTTCTTCATTACCCCCTGTTAAAATTAAAGCACCAAAGATCATTTCAAAGCTAGATTTAAGTTACTTTTGAATCAGGAACTGCTCTTAAATTATCTGCCGCCATTGTCATTGGTAATCAAGGTTTGAATGTAAATAGTAATAATCAAAAGAGTAACTGGAAAAAATACTTGGCCCAAAGTTTTGGTACAAAGAAAGGAACAGAAAGAATCCCCTCCTTTTGTCTGACTTTGCTGTCGCAGGCGAAAGTGATCTTGTTACACTGAAGATGTTTCTAGCAAACAAATATGTAGGCAAGCGTATTAGGTGTCTTTATATTTATTTGTTACTTTATCTTTTTTCTATTACCCTCTGTTCTCCAGAAGTCAACGGGACTAGTGTGCCAGCCACTTATTTAATGTTAATAGTATGAATTGTACTTTACTTTTACGGGACTATGATAAATGCCCAAACTGTGGTCATCAGCAGTCTCAAGAAAGAGGTACTTAAACTTTCATAGGAAAAGTTAAGGGCCAAGAAGTCACTGAGAACATTATGCTAATGTACGTTAATACTTATAAACAGAGTCCACTAAATTAGGAGCTTTGAACTGAACAGGTAAGATAAGTGAGGGTCACTAGGAAAGTGTTCCTCTAAGACAGCTCCTCTAAAACAGGCTCAAATGAGGACAAGGAGATTTTAAAAGGCTTAGTTTGAAATGAGCTAAAAAAAGAAGCCTGATAGTGAACTGCTGGACAGAAGTGAACTGTCATACATTTCAGTTTAGCAGTATTTTTATCCTCGACATCATTAGTTCTGTGACTGAATCAAGAAGAATGCTTGAAAATTAATTACATATCTATTCAAAAATGGAGATAAGCCCGTACACACAGGCCAAGAAAAGGCCTGTGAGCTGAGCATGTGAATGCAAAAGCTCTGAGGTCATGGAATCCTCAGTAGAAACCTCAGTCACCTTTGGGAATTGGACAATGAAGAAAGAGGGCTGATGAGACCTGAAAGACATTGATTCATTTCAAGTATAAGCCAATTTTACCGAGGTTGAACTATCTCCTTGGAGGTGATAATAAAACACTCACCAGGAATAGGCTTTTCCATGAAGAAAAAGAAAAAAATAACCCTCAGAAAAAATTCTCCTCAATGAATCTGCCTTATCTGTCCTACTGCAGTTACAGAAGGAAGAAGGAGGGAAAAAGGGAGGTAAGGAGGAAGAAAGGAAGGGAGAGAGGTGGAGAGGAAAGGGAAGGAAGACCTGTCAAAGGACAACTCTTTTTTCTTTGTCCAAAAGGCAGCGTAATGTTTATGGTGAGGCTAAAAATGTGGTACCTGTAATGCCCCACCACTGTCCCATTTTATTCTTTGACCCTGCTTTCTTTGTCTTCACAATGCTTATCAATACTTGAAATTAGCATATATCACTTATCTATTTGCTGGTTGTCATGTATTTTCTCCACTGCAATGTAAGCTCCATACAGGCAGGGGTGTGTCTCACTCTAGTGTATCTCCAGCTCCTAGAACAGTGCCTACAACAGTAGGCACCCAATACATATTTGTGAAATGACTGTGCTAATGAGTGTATTATAGTTAATTAATTAGCTGAGGTATCAGAATATTTTATTTTTTCAAAATATTAATATCTGGGCTTCCTTTCCCTCATCAGCCATCGTGACATGGGGGTGGGATGTTGCTGCCATTATTCCCCCAACACTAAGCCCAATTTAGCACAGCTGTCTTAAGCACACACACACCAACTTTTGTTTATGCAAAGAAATTCAAGCTAAAAAGAAAAATACACTCAGATAGAAAGAGAGATGACAGGAACAGGCAAGTCAAAAAAAAACAAACAAGAGAAATAGCAAAAAATACACTTTCTGCAGTGATTAAAGAGATAAAATGAAAACAGTAATGAGATATCAGTTCTTTAAAATCTTTGCCATTGGAATGCAAAAAAGCAATAACCATTTTTGCAAGCATACAGGGAAACAAGCACTTTTATATGCTGGTAGGAGTGTCCAGTGTTGGACATTCACTCCACATAGCCTTGGTAGGGCTGTCAACCCTGATGTGCATGCTTCTGCCACAGAGGTAAGCCCAAAATGGTCACAGGACCCAACGCAAGGAAGATAGGCAGTGTGCTGGGAGGACTAATCTTTTCCTGGTACAGATCACTATAGATACATAAAGATGTTGAGCTCATTCAGACAAATCAATGACCTTAGAACTGACCCACCCCTCTTCAACTGACCATAAGAGCAACATCCTGTATGGACTTCTGGAGAAGGAGAAAGAAAAAGAACACTGTCTTCTATAAGGGGCAAAGCTACGAAACATGCACTATCTAAAGCAGTGAAGAAAAAACTACCCTGTAAATAACCAATTCCCACTAAACCAAAACCCCATAGAACCAGTGTTATCTAATAACACTGTAAGGAAGAGAGTAAAAAAGGAAATGCCTCATTGAACTATGGGCTGGGGATAGCTGTGTACTTACCGATACTCTCCCCACATACATTTCTTCCTTGAAAGTCAGTAGCTTTGCTTTATAA